>NC_073390.1:200000-337500 GCF_028641065.1 Leucoraja erinaceus
ACAGAGAAGATTTGAGGATGTTGCCAGGATATAGAAACATATAGAAAGAAAAAATAGCATGAGTAGGCCCTAGGTCATGGCTGATCACCTGAAATTCCTGATTTTTCCCCATGATTCCTTTAGCCCACAAAGCTAAATCTAACTCTCTTGAAAACATCCAGTGAATTGGCCTCCACAGCCTTCTGTAGCAGAAAATTCCACAGATTCACAACTGTCTGGGTGAAAAGGTTTTTTCTCATCTCAGTTCTAAATGGCCTACCCATTATTCTACAACTGTGAACCCTGGTTCTGGACTCCAACATCGGGAACATTTTTCCTGCGTCTAGCCTGTCCAATCTCTTAAGAATTTTATGTTTCTATAAGATCCCCTCTCATCTAAATTCCAGTGAACACAAGCCAAATCGACCTATTCTTTCATCATACTGTATGTCAGCCCCGCCATCCCAGGAAAAAACCTGGTGAATCTATGCTGCACTCCCTCAATAACAATAATGTTCTTCCTCAAATTAGGAGACCAAAATTGTACACAATACTCCAGATTTGGTCTCACCAGGGCCCAGTACAACTGCAGTAGGGCCTTCTTGCTCCTAAACTCAAATCCTCTCGCAATGAAGGCCAACATGCCATTAGCTTTCTTCACTGTACCTGCATGCTTACTTTCAGTGGCTGATGTACAAGCACACCCAGGTCCCCCTTTTCCTAATCTGACACCATTGAGATAATAATCTGCCTTCCTGTTCTTGCCACCAAAGTGGATAACCTCACATTTATCCAAGGTAGACAAAAGTGCTGGAGAAACTCAGCGGGTGCAGCAGCATCTATGGAGCAAAGGAAATAGGCAACATTTCAGGCCGAAACTCTTCTTCAGACATTTATCCACATTATACTGCATCTTCCATGCATCTGCCCACTAACACAACCTATCCAAGTCACCCTGCAGCCCCATAGCATCCTCCTCGCAGCTCACACTGCCACCCAGGTTTGTGTCATCCGCAAACTTGGTGATGGACAAGAGGATCTGAGCAACAGGGAGAGGTTGTGTAGGCTGGGACTCTATTCCTTGGAGCACAGGAGGATGAAAGCGATAGATCGCGTAGTTACACATACTCTTGCCTAAAGTAGGTGAATCGAGGACCAGTGGACACAAGGTTTAAGGTGAGGGGAAAAAATTAATAGGAAACAAGAGGGGTAACTTTTTTACACAAGTGGTGGGTGTATGGAATGAGCTGCTGGAGGAGGAAGTTGAGGCAGGGACTATCGCAATGTTTACAAAACAGTTAGACGGGTACATGGATAAGCCAGGTTTGGAGGGATTTGGGCCAAACGCAGGCAGGTGGGACTGGTGTACTGGGACATGTTGGCCAGTTTCCTCGCTCTATGACTCTAGACAGGGTGGTAAAGAAGGCTGGGGCATGAGTATAAGAGTCAGGAAGTCACGATACAGCATGAGAAAAGAATTTTGAGATACAGCGTGGAACCAGGCCCTTCAGCCCATCGAGTCTGCACCAGTCAGTCCCCTGGGAGAGAGTGAGACACCAGTCAGTGAACAAATATCACTTGAGAGAAACTGAGAGACACCGGTCAGTGTACAGATATCCCCCCCCCCCCCCCCCCCTCCCCCGAGAGGGAGACAGATAGAGATAGAGACAGATAGAGATAGAGACAGATAGAGATAGAGACGGATAGAGAGAGAGACAGAGAAAGAGAGGCAGAGGCAGACAAAGAGACAGACAGACACGGAGACAGGAGCAGAGGCAGTGACAGAGAAGGAGACAGAGAGGGAGACAGAGAGACACGGAGACAGATACAGGCAGAGAGAGAGAGAGAGAGAGAGAGAGAGAGAGAGAGACAGGCAGAGAGAGAGAGACAGAGAGAGAGAGAGAGAGAGAGAGAGAGAGGCAGAGAGAGAGAGAGAGAGAGAGAGAGAGAGAGAGACAGAGACAGGCAGAGAGAGAGAGAGAGAGAGAGAGAGAGAGACACGGAGACAGAGACAGGCAGAGAGAGAGACAAAGACAGAGAGACAGAGAGAGGGACAGAGAGAGAGAGACAGAGAGAGAGACAGAGAATCGGGTGTGTGCTGTGCGAGAGACCCTGAGTTTGCTGCAGCTCCAGAAGGCCCTGAGTAACAGCCTTAGAGATCTCGCGACTGAGAACGCCCGAGGCTGGTAGACCGCTCGAGGCCCGAACCCAAGGGAGGTCTGTGTGGCCAGAACTTATTTAAACTTAAACTTATCCAAAATAGCCGTATCTAGGATGAACGCCAGAAAACTATACCTAAAATGGGACTGTGTGAAACACGAAAACTTGGAAAGGGAATAAAAAGAACAAATAAATAAATAAACAAACAGATAAGATGCTGCAGACATAGACAGATCAGATAGATCTCAGCAGCATAGCATGCAGATTAAAGAGCTGGGAAATAGCATAACCACCTAAATGCAAAAGTGTACATGCAAAAGAAAAACATAAGGAGAAAATCCTCCAGGAAAACCCAGAGGTCCTTTACGCTGATTACGCCCGACATCGAGGGAGTAGAAAGAAGAATAACCTAATATTCTTCACTAAATACATCTATTCATGGAGAGACACTCTGCTCGAAAACTACCCACATGTCCATAGGGAGGTGATTGGACATGGGGGCAGACAGAAAGTATGTAAAGATCAAAGCCTGAATAAAGATGACCCTCTCCTTACTGTTTCCTACTATAATAGAGGCAAGATCATGACACAGGGAAGCGCAGAAAACTTGGACACTTTTGAAGAGGTTTCTCCCCTGCTAAAAGAGAAGGTGAATGAAATAAGGATCAACATCCACCAGGATAATTATGAAGATGAGAGTCCACTGGAGACAATTGCTGCCTTGGCCATCTCTACCCCTCCTACACATCATAACTCAAGACGCCAGCTGAGAGAATCTGGCCCAGCTAGAACTCGAATTTACACAACTCAAACAAGCACAGGCTAAACAACTCTACCAGCTGAAAGAGGATTTCTTTTTTTGTTCATATTTATTTTTATTAGAAGCAGTGTACAAAAGTATAAACCGCAGCGTATGACATGATACATTTATTGTACAGCTTCAATTTTCATTTTTAGCCAAAGCTGAGAAAGAAGAAGAGAAAAAGCAAGAGAGAGAAAGTGAATGTGCAAGAATAGAACCCCTAGACTACCAAATTGGTATAGCTGAAGAGTAAGTAAAAGAAATAAGAAAAACGTAAAGAAATAAAAAGACAAAAACAGAAAGAAAAACAAAAAGAGATGATATACGTCCTTTGTATCTCTCCCCATCCATCACCCAACCCGTAATTCGATTTAATTCCAAAATTGTGTTGCACCATACTATCTTTATAATGATTCAGACCGTAACCCTCCATTCCTTTCCCGTCCATATAACTATCCAATTTATTTTTAAATGTTAAAAACGAACCTGCCTCCACCACCTTCACTTGAAGCTCATTCCACACAGCCACCACTCTCTGAGTAAAGAAGTTCCCCCTCATGTTACCCCTAAACTTCTGTCCCTTAATTCTCAAGTCATGTCCCCTTGTTTGAATCTTCCCTACTCTCAGTGGGAAAAGCTTATCCACGTCAACTCTGTCTATCCCTCTCATCATTTTAAAGACCTCTATCAAGTCTCCCCTTAACCTTCTGCGCTCCAAAGAATAAAGCCCTAACTTGTTTAACCTTTCTCTGTGACTTAGTTGCTGAAACCCAGGCAACATTCTAGTAAATCTCCTCTGTACTCTCTCTATTTTGTTGACATCTTTCCTATAATTAGGCGACCAAAATTGTACACCATACTCCAGAATTGGCCTCACCAATGCCTTGTACAATTTTAACATTACATCCCAACTTCTATACTCAATGCTCTGATTTATAAAGGCCAGCACACCAAAAGCTTTCTTCACCACCCTATCTACATGAGATTCCACTTTCAGGGAACTGTGCACAGTTATTCCCAGATCCCTCTGTTCACCTGCATTCTTCAATTCCCTACCATTTATCATGTACGTCCTATTTTGATTTGTCCTGCCAAGATGTAGCACCTCACACTTATCAGCATGAAACTCCATCTGCCATCTTTCAGCCCACTCTTCCAACTGGCATAAATCTCTCTGTAGACTTTGAAAATCTATTTCATTATCCACAACCCCACCTAAACATAGTAACATAGTATCATCTGCATACTTACTAATCCAATTTACCACACCATCATCCAGATCATTGATGTACATGAAAAACAACAGTGGACCCAACACAGATCCCTGTGGCACCCCACTAGTCACTGGCCTCCCACCTGACAAACAACCATCCACCATTACTCTCTGGCATCTCCCATTCAGCCACTGTTGAATCCATTTTGCTACTCCACCATTAATACCCAACCATTGAACCTTCTTAACCAACCTTCCGTGAGGAACCTTGTGAAAGACCTTACTGAAGTCCATATATACAACATCCACTGCTTTAACCTCATCAATTTCCCGAGTAACCTCTTCAAAAAATTCAAGAAGATTAGTCAATCATGACCTTCCAGGCACAAATCCATGTTGACTGTTCCTAATCAGACCCTGTTTATCCAGATGCTTATATATATTATCTCTAAGTATCCTTTCCATTAATTTGCCCACCACTGACGTCAAACTAACAGGTCTATAATTGCTAGGTTTAGTCATTCTGGCCAGTTGCCCAGAAACGCGGTCTAGGTCTTCCTTCATTCTTTGCATTGTATCATACATGTCCGTAGTTGTAACTTCCAGATCTGTAAAAGCTTTGTTTTGTTCTGTTGAAGTAAGGAGAATGGGCTCCAGCTTTTTACTGAGATCTTCTTCAACCCATTTGATTGCTTCTTGTAAATCGGTATTTACTTCTTCAATACGATCTTGTAGCATACCGATTTTTTCACAAATATCATTGTTCCCGGCATCCATTCTTGTTTCTAACTTTCCCAGCTGAGTGGACAGCTGGGAAAGCTGCTTATTCAAAATCTCACCAAAGTCCTTTCCCATAGCTTGTCTTAAAGATTGTTCTTGTTCTTTTACTTTTCCCTCCATAGGAGCAATAAATCTTTGTCCTTCAGATTCCTCCTCAGATTCTTCAGGGGTTGTTTTCTCTGACTTGAGCGACCCGCAGTCTGGTTTTTGATCTTGTCTGAGGTACCATCGGAAAAGTCAGTTTTTGCATTTAAAAGTAGCGGTATCCCGTCAATTTGCGGCGATTTCTGATGACATCACTTACGCGACATCAGGTATCTCCCAGTGAGTGTTTTTAAATCGGTCCCGTTTTCCTTTTCAGGATTTTTAGCACATTTCAGGAGCGGAGCTAAAGCTGACGTCTGCTTCCTACCTCATGGCGCCACAAGTCAATGGAAGAGGATTTCAAACAGCTGATGACAAAAAACGAGACTATCACCTCTAAGATGAAGAGAACCTTGGAAGAGCTGAGACAAGAAAACTGCACTCCGTGCCCAAATAGCCAAAACTAAGGAGGATATAAATAAGCAGGGGAAATAATTTGACAAGCAGCTCCAGAACGTCAGGGACAATCACCCAGAAATTCCAAAAAGGACACACGAAAAAACACAGAGCCCATCTGCTGCTCACTTTCCTATGGCTGCTCCAACCTCTCTGATTTGCACACAGCCCACCAATACATCTTTATTGGACACCCCTCTGTTACACAGCTTGGCCCAGGTACACAGTCAACAGGTAACACTCGCCCTAGCTTCACCCAACCTCCTACACTCCAGTCTGAAGAACAAAACCCCCAGGCAGTCCTACTGACTGATTCTGGAAGATGTTTCTGGACCCCAGAGGCTGTTCCAGATTGCCAGGTATTGGTTAAAATGTGCAGCACCACAGACCATGCAATCAGGGTCCTGAGCAAAGACACATTGGGGAGCCCTCAACACCTTGTGATCCATACAGGCACGAATGATTTGTGCACCTTACGTCATGGTACTGCTGGGGCAATAAAGAGGATGGCAGAAAAGGTCAGCTGGATTCGAGGATCATGATCGCTACCCTGCTGCCCAGGACGGGTTCCCCACCCCGTGATTCACAACACCAACATGGAGATCAGCAGAGGATGTGCCGCCCTTCCTAATGTCCAATTGGCCTACCACCCGACCATCGGTACATGGGACCTCCATGACGGAATACATCTAAACAGACAGGGGGTGAAGGTCTTCGCAAAGAACCTCAAAGATACTGCCCTGGAACGTAACCTTCCCACCCTCTCGATCACTGGGAACCCAAAAGGTCAATCTGGACTCCCTTCCCCCCCACCATGTCAGGACCACCCGCCAAACTGCGAGGAGACATAACAGCCCAGCCTGGGCCGCCATTGCCCCCGGCTCATCATTCCAGCCACAGCCGCAGACTACCTCGGAGATGGGAGAGATCAGGCAGCTGCTGCACGCCCTATGTTCCCAACTTCTGTGGTAACAAAGGATACAAATATATAAAAAGTCCCTTCCAAGTGACTGATAAAAACAGCATATCATTGAACTGAATTAGTACTGTTGATATTACTATTAATACTGTTGATATTGCTATTATTAATATAGTCATTATTACTAGGTGGCAGTACGAGTCTGCCTTACCATGGCATACAAAGTGTTACGTAACATTCCCCATAATAGAAAAATACTAGTGTTTTCGCACCTGTCCCACAAAATAGGCTTTAAATAAATAAATAAAGATAAACAAGTTCATTTCATATTGGCTGCTGGAATATCCAGGGTCCCTACTCTTCAACCTTCGGGATGAAGACTGGGAACCCTGAGTTCCTAAAGTCTATAGAAGACATCGAAATATAGACAATAGACAATAGGTGCAGGATAAGGCCATTCGGCCCTTTGAGCCAGCACCACCATTTAATGAGGGTTCTAAATGAGCTTCCAGTGGAAGTGGTGGCGGCAGGTTCGTTGGTAACATTTAAAAATAAATTGGATAGGCATATGGATGAGAAGGGAATGGAGGGTTATGGTATGAGTGCAGGCAGGTGGGACTAAGGGAAAAAAGTTGTTCGGCACAGACTTGTAGGGCCGAGATGGCCTGTTTCCGTGCTGTAATTGTTATATGGTTATATGGTTAATGTGATTATGGCTGATCATCCCCAATCAGTACCCCGTTCCTGCCTTCTCCCCATATCCCCTGACTCCGCTATTTTTAAGAGCCCTATCTAGCTCTCTCTTGAAAGCATCCAGAGAACCTGCCTCCACTGCCCTCTGAGGCAGAGAATTCCACAGACTCACCACTATCTGTGAGAAAAAGTGTTTCCTCGTCTCCGTTCTAAATGGATTACTCTTTATTCTTAAACTGTGGCCCCTGGTTCTGGTCTCCCCCAACATTGGGAACATGTTTCCTGCCTCTAGTGTGTCCAAGACCTTAACAATCTTATATATTTCAATGAGATTACCTCTCATCTTTCTAAACTCCAGAATGTACAAGCCCAGCTGCTCCATTCTCTCAGCATATGACAGTCCCGCCAGTCCAAATATAATGATATTAACAGAAACATTAACAGTACCGAAAGGATACGTTCATTCACTGCCCCTCAGGGTACCATGAAGTCATGGTGCCCTCAGTAAAAACTACTGATATACATAAGGGCAGAACCTCCGGGGGGTGGGGGGGGGGGTCTTGGTGTGTTTCAGAGAAGAACTAGACAGTCACATTACATCAATAAAACAGGGGAAATCACATATATGGTTGAAACTAGATAAAACAATTGGAATAACTGGAAAAGATACATATCTATGTGCCGCCTACATACCCCCAATAGAATTGCATATTTTGAAGCGGATATATTTGAAACTCTCCACCTGGAATTCAATCATTTCCGGGCCCAGGGAAATGCGCTACTTGGTGGAAACCTGAATGCAAGGACCGGATGTGAACCTGATTCCATAGACCCACAGGGCAAGAACCATGTGTTCGGTCAAACCCCCTTGTATGTCACACCAACTATCATTAACCGAAACAACCTTGACTGTGAAATAAATAAAAGTGGTAGCGAGGCAGTGCATCTCTGTCGAGCCTTGGGCCTGTACATAGTTAATGGTAGACTCAGAGGGGACTCGCTGGGAAGGTTTACATATTCCTCAGCTCTTGGGTCTAGCGTGGTAGACTAAGCAATTACTGAGGAGGGGGAGGATTGAAGGGGGGAGAGAGGGGGGGGGGAGAGAGGGGAGAGAGGGGGAGAGTGAGGAGGGGGGAGGGGGGGAGAATGGAGAGGGGGAAGGGTGATAGTGGGGGGGGGGGGGGAGGGGGAAGGGGACAGGAGGAGGGTGAGGGGAGAGAGGGGAGAGGTCCCGTCCATTCAACGCGCAGGGGGGGGGGGGGGGGGGGAGAGAGGGGTGAGTGAGAGGAGAGGGGAAGGAGGAATAGTTGGAAGGTGGTAGAGGGGAGGGGGGGGGAGGGCGGGGAGGGGGAGGGAGGAGGAAGGAGAGAGGGTGGTAGAGGTGGGCGGAGATGGAGAGAGATTGGAGGTGGAGAGAGGATGGAGAGAGTGGAGGGGGAGAGAGAAGAGGGAGAGAGTGAAGAGGGGGAGAGGCGAGGGGGAGAGAGAGAGGGGGGGAGAGAGAGAGGGAGAGGGGGAGGGGAGAGAGAGGAGGGGGAGAGAGAGGAGAGGGAGAGAGAGAGAAAGGGAGAGTAAAGGGGGAGGAGAGCAGGGGGGGAGAAAAAGGGCAGAGAAAAGGGGGGGGAGAGAGAAGGGGGGAGAGAGAAGGAGGGAGAGGGGGAAAGGCATTCGTGGGACCACGTGAAGGTTGCAATCTCCCACCTCTGTCCCATTGTGATATCATATGTAAATGAGATTCATTGTGATGAGACATCTGTGAGGTGGCACTGTGACTCATGCAGCAGTTTAATTTTTTTAAAAATTGATGTTTTTTACTAAAAAAAAGCGGGGAAACTTTACGATAAATCAGAGGCAATTTCTTGATTACAGTCTAATTGAAAGAGTTATTTATTAATTGATTGTTGTCATATTTAAGCTTTCCTGTTGTAAAAGGCCAATTCAAAGTCAAAGTCAAAGTAGCCTTTATTGTCATTCAGACCTTTCGGTCTGAACGAAATTTCGTTGCTTGTAGTCATACATATAATACAAATGACAAAAACACACAATAAATTGTAATGCATGATGGGATTTGGACAACTCCTATCATGCAAGGTTTTTTATTTTAAATTGAATAGTTCACAGCTCTCTTACAAGGTTTTTTATGTAAGTTAAAGAGGTTAATCTGATAAGAAGGGGCCCAGAGGATGCCATTGGGATGACTGGCTTTTGGCAAAGAGTGCAAAACAACTACATATTTGGAGGTGGATGATGGTTTTTGTACATGACATCATACAATTGGTTTTATTTCTGTACGTATATAACTCAGGGTTTCTGGTATGTCTTTGTGTGTGCTGTTGAAGATTCAGATGTGAAACTGTTGCCTCTGGGTCTCTAGGTCCACACCCGTCATACGTTAAATTAAAGCTTTGTATGGTCTAAAGAATTTGTACTTTGCCTATCTTTTTAAGTGAACTTTTTCATAATAACTGTGAAAAAATTAATACTAAAATTTTGGAAAAAACCAGCAGCCCCCACAATTAAAATGTAGATTACGGAAATGACTGAGACCTTGCACTTAGAAAAAATAAGACTTGTCTTAATTGACAAACCAGAATTTTTTGTTAGAATATGGTCTCCATCTATTGAATTTTTGAAAAAGTAAATTGGTTTAACACAAAATCAGGGTAGAAACCTGAGTTTGGGACTGGATGAATAGTTATACTCAACATTTCACGGATCTATCTCCATAATCTTGTTATTGGTAGTTTCCTTCTGCGTCTCCTTTTTTCTTCTTCTTCTCTCTTTATTACTTTCTCTCATCTTTTTCTCCCTTAATCTTTATTCTTTTAAAAAAATTGAAGCTATGTAAGAAATCTGTAATTAAATTGTCGCTTACTATTATTTGTATATGTGCTTCTAATAAAACCATTTATAAAAAAAGGGGAAATTAATAACCAAATTTTCGAATTTTGAAAGCAAAAGGCAAGGGGTGGAGTAAATCCACAGCCTTAAACGAATATTCGCGAAATAGAATCCGTTACAAACCAACAAACCAACGAGAGTTTTAACAGTTACTAGACCAAGGGCAGACCCGTTGGGTCTGCTCCCCCACGCAGCCGTTCCCTACCCGTAGCTCCCACGGGAGACGTGGTCCTCCAACTCAAGTGGCTCAGGAATCAGCAGTGCGGCTGGTTTTAAATGGCGTCTTTGAGGCGAGATGCGGGCGCCAGCAGCCGTTATGGTCGCTGGCCAGCAGGAGGCGACAAAATGAGTGGGGGGGGGCGAGAAGGATTTGATGAAAAATGTGGACATAAACATAACAAAATCAAATGAGGAGTGGATAGTTGGAATGAAAAGTGAAATCTCTACCGAAATGGCTGCTTCAATGGGTGAGAAGCCAGTTTATTGGGGGGGGGGGTAGAAGGATTTGATTAAAAAGGTGTACTTAAACACGACGAAATGTAATGAGGAGCGGATACTTAGAAAGAAAAGTGAAATCTCTACCGAAATGGAAAAGATCTCGGCGATTGTGCGTCTGGATTCGGCGTGGGAAGGAATCAAAGGAAGAAAGGCAGCCGGCAGCCGTACATGTAAATGGATCCATTCCGATTGGACATCTGCGAGCATTGGGCATTGTGATTGGACATCTGCGAGTATTGGGCATTGTGACATCACACGATGGAACAAATTAAAATGCAGAAAGGCAGCCGGACGGCAGCCGGTCGGATGGCACGAGAGTTTTATATAATAATAGATAAGATATAATTGGGCCTTGGCAGGAAATCTAAAGAAAACCAACATCATGATTTTTTCAGAAAAGACCCAGATGTCAGGAAGATAAATACCAATTTACTCTCAATGGTATCGAACACACTATGAGCTATACTTACCTTGGTCTAACTGTTGCAGAATCAGGGAGCTTCAATATGGCAGTGAATGCACTAAAAGAGAAATCTCGAAGAGTTCTCTATATGCAATAAAATGAAGATTCTACAACATCCAAATTCCAATTAAAATCTGCCTTAAAATATTTGACTGTAATCCAGCCTATTGCGCTTTATGATAGTGAAGTATGGGGTCCGCTCAGTCACCATAGCTATACTGAATGGGAAAAACATACAACAGAGGCCCTGCATGCGGAATTTTGTCGTAACATACTCCGTATACAAAGAAAAACACCAACAAACGCATGTAGGCAGATACCCACTGATAATAAATATCCAGAAAGAGCACTAAATTTTTGGAATTACCTTAAATCTAGCCCCCTAGATACCCTCCAGTTTAAAGCCCTTCAAACACAAGAGGGGAGCCCAGAAATTAGTTCCCTGTACCAGTTGGTACTGAGAATAACTCCCTATTCAGTTAAACCCTATCCAGTTAAACCCTGACCAGCCTCAGATCAATACTGATCCCCAATCACCAGTTAGAGAACCAAATTATCAAACAATGTAAATAAACTTATTTGGAACATTGGGATAAAGAAACCAAAAGCCAAAGCAGATTAGAATGTTACCGTGCCCTAAAAAGAGATTATAAATTGGCAGACTATCTCTCAACTGTTAGAGACATAAAGTAGAGACAGACCCTCGCCAAATACAGGTTAAGTGACCACTATTTGGCAGTTGAAAAAGGAAGACAGAAGAGATTCTGGCAGCCAAGAGAAAACAGAATATGCGGCCACTGTTTGACAGATGAGGTTGAAACAGAGGTGCACTTCCTCCTAAAATGCAAAAAAAATTGACAAAACAAGGAAAACATACTTTGACAAACTCAGTCTACCAACCCCCTGATTTTAAAGAACTAAATGATATATCAAAACTAAGAGTAATCCTTGGTGAAGGAAATATGGCACATCTTGGTGCACAATATGTAACAGCATGCCATAACCTGAGAGACCAACATGTACATATGTACACACACACGAACTGACATTAACTGATACTAAGAAATTAATATTAAATTGCTAAACTTGCTATTGTTATATATATATTATATATATATATATGTACAGGGACATATCTATCCATGCACTGTATACTTGTATTTATATTTATGCATTTTAAATATGTATGTTATGTTTTATACTTTGGCAATATATCATGCCAATAAAGTTTTTTAAATTGGAAAAAATAAATTGAAATTGAAAATTGAGAGACAGAGACAGAGAGACAGAGACAGGAGACAGGGAGAGACAGAGACAGAGAGAAACAGGGAGAGACAGAGAGATACATATCAGTGTGCAGATATCCTCCTGAGGGAGGGTGAGAGCGACCGGTTACCTTTCAACATCCATGTTAGTGAGGCAGCTGCCACAGAGGCGGATCCATCACCAACCCCAACGCCCTTCAGCACCGCTTGTGTGGCCAAGGCTCCCGTAATGGTGCTTGCAAAAGCCTGTGGGGGGGGGAGAGAGAGAGAATATGATTCATGCCTCTCCTGTCCCCTTCAGTAACCGGTGTCACGGTGCGTCAGATCCCCCCCATTCCCATCCCCTCCCTCTCTGGGACCGCTGGTTTAACACTGACCTGCACCGTATCCCACAGTTGATAGGGTAAATAGTCGGCACTAACACTATCAGGATATCCTTGCGGAAGGAACACCGACTGAAAAAGATGTAGAAGGCACCGTTTAACACAAATAACACACACCAGAACAGAACTAAAGTTTAGGGAACGGAGGTTCTCCTCTTCTACTATAGATGAGACTCTCACCAGGGTCTCTTCTATACCCCGTAACTCTGCTCTCACTTCCCATCCCCCCACTCGCAACAAGGGCAGAGTCCTCCATGTCCTCATCTTCCACCCCAACAGCCGTTACATACAACAAATAATCCTCTGACAATTTTGCCACCTCCAATGGGATCCCACCACTGGCCACATCTTCCCATCTCCTCCCCTTTTGACTCTCCGCAGAGACCGCTCCCTCAGTAATTCCTTGCTCAATTTGTCCCTTCCCACCCAAATCACCCTCTCTCCTGGCACTTTCCCTTGCAACTGCAGGAAATGCTACACTTGTCGCTTTACCCCCCCCCCCCCCCCCCCCCCCCCCCCCCCAAGCAGTCTTTCCAGGTGCAGCAGAGGTTCACCTGCACCTCCTCCAACCTCATCTATTGCATCCGCTGCTCTAGGTGTCAGTTCATGGCCGTCCGAAGGGGGTTGCGTTGGGTGCGACTGCACCCCCTTTTATTTCCCCCTAAGAAAATATCACCAAAAAAAATAAAAATCGGGAACAAAAATAAACATTTCCACTTTGGAAACGGCCAGTTCTCTATTCTCACGTCGCCGAGTGGCTGAATCTAAACCCAATGGCTGTAACCCCAACACCAGACGCCGCTGCGGCGGAGCCCGCACCCCTCGCCTCCGGGGCCCAAGCCATCTTCCCCCCACACCAACCCCGCTGACCCCTGCTGGGCCCACGTCACTGCCGCTGGGCCCACGCAACCCCAATGGGCTCATGCCACCCCTGCTGGGCCCATGCCACCCCCGCTGGAACCACGCCACTCCCGCTGGGCCCACGCCGCCCCCGCTGGGTCCACACCACCATTGCTGATCACCGCTGGGCTCACGCCACCCCCGCTGGGTCCACGCCAACCCCCGCTGACCCATGCTGGGCCCACGCCATCATCGCTGGGCCCACGCCACCCCCGCTGGGCCCACGTCACCCCTGCTGGGTCCACGCCACCCTCGCTGACCCTCGCTGGGCGCACGCCACCCCCATTGGGCCCATGCCACCCCCACTGACCCCCGCCACCCCCACTGGGCCCACGCCACCTTCATCCCCCCGCCCGCTGGGCCCGCGCCACCTTCATCTTTCCCCCCCCCCGCAAGAAAGAGGGGGGGATGTGAAAGGGGGGAGGGGAAGGTAGGGAAGAGAGAGAGATGGGGAGGGGTGAGGGAAAGGGGGATTATCTTTAGTGAGATTGCAAAATTAAGGTAGGTTTTAGAGCTATTATATTTTCTTCTCCATATGAATAATATTAAACAATATCAAATAATATCAAACAATTGGAACTACTTTCTTTTCCTTGATAACAATACTGAAAAATATGAATTCCATAGTTTGTGACATAAATACACATTTTAATAGGATCATTATATACAGATGTAACATTTCCATTTCAAGATCGGGGGGGGGGGAGGGGGGGGGGGAAATATGCGTCAAGCCGATAGCTTAATCGTTAAAGAGTTAAAAGATAGCCTAATCGGTAAAGAGCAGAGAAGAGGAATCAGAGCTGCCAAGGAAGGGTACTCTGAGAAGTAGAGGAGCAAGTTCTCAGCTAATGACTCTTCTTCAGTTTGGAAGGGCATGCAAGAAATCACCAGCTATAAGAGGAAAGCCCCCCGCTCTTTGGACAATCATCAACTAACGAACGACCTGAATGAGTTTTACTGCAGGTTTGAAAATCAGAAACGTAACCCTGGTACCCCCTCCCCAACAAACACAGCCAGACCCCAGTCTGCGAAGAATGGACCCTGCACCCTCTCCTTCCCATTCACCACTTCACACCTACTTAAGGCAAGATTCCAGTATGAAAAGAGTGGACCCTTTCCCACCCCAACCAACACTTCACACCCACTCACAGCCTGCCCTCAGTCTGCAGTTCTCGCTTCTATCTACCGTCATTTCTCCTCGCTTTTGGAATTCTGAAGTGGGATAAATGTCTCACACGCTTTTCCATTTCCATAATTATTTACAGCGCAAAAATTGACATTTTCGGCGGATTTTAATGGGGCCGCTACGTTGGAAACAATGGTAAGTGCCTACCTGCAGTACATCGCGTGTAATGCATTTGGAGTAGCATAGCAACAGTATGGGTCATGGGTCGTGACCCGACTGCCATGAAACCTCCCTATATTTAAGAGGGAGTTAGATGTGGCCCTTGTGGCTAAAAGGATCAGGGGGTATGGAGAGAAGGCAGGGATGGGATACCGAGTTGGATGATCAGCCATGATCATATTGAATGGCGGTGCAGGCTCGAAGGGCCGAATGGCCTACTCCTGCACCTATTTTTTATGTTTCTATGTTTCTATGTACTGGGCCCTTCTACACCCACCCCACTCCATTACTCATTTTTAACCAGTCCCTGCAAAGATGTATTGCCCCTACCTGCTTCAAAGTCTCCACTATTGTCTCTGTACCCAAAAAGATAAGGATTACTGGTCTTAATGACTACAGGCTTATCGCACTGACCTCTGTAGTCATGAAGAAAATTGAAAGGCTTGTGCTGGCTAAGTTGAAAAATATCACAATCCCTCTACTGGACCATCTACATTTTGCATATTGGGCCAATAGATCTGTGGATGACGAAGTCAATCTGGGCCTGCACTTCATCCTCCAGCACCTAGACTGCCAGAGGACATATGCGAGGATTTTGTTTTATTGATTTTAGCTCTGCATTCAACACCATTGTGCCAGAGTTACTACGCTCCAAACTTTCTGAGTTGACTGTGCCTGAACCCCTCTGTCGGTGGATCACCAGCTTTCTGACAGACAGGAAGCAGCATGTGAGGCGGGAAAGCATATCTTGGACCCGCAAACGCTCAGCATAGGAGCACCGCAAGATGCGTACTCTCCCCTCTCCTCTACTCTCGCCACACCAATGACTGCACCTCCACAGACACCTCTGTCAAGCTTCTCAAGTTTGTGGATGACACAACCCTGACTGGACTGATCCAGGACGGGGATCTCTGTACTCTTTTCAGTTTGACATCTTTCCTATAACATGGTGCCCAGAATTGAGCACAATATTCTAAATGCGGTCTCACCAACGTCTTATACAACCGCAACATGAACTCCCAACTTCTATACTCAATATTCAATACTGTAATTGTTATATGGTTATATGGTACTCTGACTGATAAAGGCCAAAGTGCCAAAATACCTTTTGACCACCTGATATGCCTGTGACACGACCTTCAAGGAACCATGCAAATATCAACCATTCCTCTGCCCACCTGGCTAATTGATCCAGATCTTGCTGCAATCTTTCACAACCATCTTCACTATCTGCAAAACCACTCACTTCTGTATCATCAGCAAACTTGCTAATCTTGCACTGTTCTATGACGTTTCACAGAGTGCCAGAGTAACTCAGCGGGTCATGCTGAGTATAGAAGTTGGGAGGTCATGTTGCAGTTGCATAGGAAGTTGGTGAAGCCGCATTCAGAGTATTGTGTTCAGTTCTGGGCACCATGTTATAGGAAATATGTCATCAAACTGGAAAGGGTACAGTGAAGATTTATGAGGATGTTGCCAGGACTAGAGGGCCAGAGCTATAGGGAGAGGTTATGTAGGCTGGGACTATTTCATGGAGCACAGGAGGATGAGGGATGATCTAGTAGAGGTGTATAAAATCATGATTTGAATAGATATGGTTGTCTTTTGCCCAAGAACCGAGAAGCAGGAGAGGACATAGGTTTAAGGTGAAGGGCAAAATATTTAATAGGAATCTGTGAGGTATGTTTTTCACACAAAGGGTGGTAGATGTATGGATCAAGCTGCCAGAGGAGGTAGTTGAGGCAGGTACTATCTCAACATTTAAGAAACAGTTAGACAGGTACATGGATAAGACAGGTTCAGAGGGATATGGATCAAACGTGGGCAGGTGGGAATAGTGCAGATGGGACATGCTGGGCCGAAGGGCCTGTTTCAACACTGTATCACTCTATGACTCTATCTTTCCCTCTCAAACCCATTCTCCTGCCTTCTCCCCATTACCTCTGGCATCCGTATCTATCAAGAATCTATCAATTCGAAACATTACACCTGGAAGAGATGAGACTCCTCCTAGCAGGCAAAGCAGATCACTTCCAAAAGACGTGGTCTGCATTTATGGAACTATTACAAGCATAAGGTGCAATAGTAATTTAAAAAATAAATGGTACCAGGATCTGGTAACGGGGGGGGTAAAAAAAAACCCCCAAAAAGAACACGGTTGGTATATCCTTTTTTGCGGAGTTTTGTGTTATAATAGAGCGATTGTTTCTCCTTTTTTTTCTTTTCTTTCTAGGGTCTATTTCCTTTCTTTTCTTCCTTCTCTAACTTCTTTCCTAAGGGGCTTTCTTTTCCCAACACTTTCCTGCACCTTCACGACTCTTGCTCACTTTCCTTACTTCTTTTATTTCTACCTTTTTTAAAGCTCGAAAAACAAAGTGGTACAACAAATGTAATAAGATATATGTGATGTGTATTACTGTAATTCACTGTACTTACTGTTACTGTAATTTAAAAAAAATTTAAAAAAGAAAAAAAAAGAAAAAAGAATCTATCAATCTCCTCCTGAAAAATGTCCATTGACTTGACCTCCACAGATGTCTGTGGCAATGAATTCCACAGTTCACCACCCTGATTTAAGAAATTCCTGCTCATCTCCTTCCGAAGGAAATGTATTTTAATTCTGAGGCTGTGGCCACTGGTCCTAGACTCTCCCACTAGTGGAAACATCCTCTCCAAATCCACTCCATCCAGGTTTTTACCAGGCTGGGACAGACGGCAACAGCTTCACACCGTGTCCCAAAGCTTGTGTCCTGTCCTGCATCACCCAAGGCAGCAGAGATGTTATAGGAGAGGGCAAGCACCGTAACAAAGTAGCTCACGATGGTTTGGGTAACATTCAGGAATGTCTATGCATGGCACATCATGAATATTACTGAAGAATGGTCTTGACCCAAAATATAATCTATACCTTTTCTCCAGAGATGCTGCCTGACCCACTGAGTTACTCCAGCACTCTGTGACATGTCACCTATCCATGTTCTCCACAGATGCTGCCTGACCCGCTGAGTTACTCCAGCACTCTGTGAAATGTCGCCTATTCATATTCTCCGCAGATGCTGCCTGACCCACTGAGTTACTCCAGCACTTTGTAACTTTTTTCTCTTCCCCCATCTGCCCAAGCCCACTCTCCTCCCTCCTTTCCTATGTTCCTTTTCACCCATAAACCTCTCTCTGCCTTTACATTTCACTCCTCTTTCAAATCTGCTCTACTTATCTACATGCATTTTTCTTCTTCACTTTTTAGTCATAGAATGATGCAGTGTGGAAACAGGCCCTACAGCCCAACTTGCCCACACCGACCAACATGTCCCATCTACACTAGTCCCACTCACATGCGTTTGGTTGTGTGATCCATCTAAATCTGTCCTATCCATGTACGTGTCCAAATGTCTCTTAAACATTAGGATAGTCCGAGCCTTAACTACCTCCTCTTGCAGCTCGTTACATACACCCTGCACCCTTTGTGTGGAAAAAGCTCAGATTCCTGTTAATTTCTGAAATATTGGTCATAAATTTGGTGCAAAAATGCTCCAAAATAAGGCTCAGAATGCATCAGAGAGCATCTAAAACCCCTGAGC
The DNA here is from genome assembly GCF_028641065.1 of Leucoraja erinaceus. Lineage (NCBI taxonomy): Eukaryota > Metazoa > Chordata > Chondrichthyes > Rajiformes > Rajidae > Leucoraja > Leucoraja erinaceus. Next base: position 218,420 of record NC_073390.1, read on the forward strand.
TTCCAGGGCCCGCTTAAGGGCCCTGGACTCCGGCATCGAGGGACTTCACGCTTTGCGCTCGTGAAGTGCGCAGCGCGCACATTATTTCACATTAAGTTTTTTGTAATCCTGTCATGCCACCCCCCTTTTTGAAAAGCTTCGTACGGGCCTGCAGTTGCTCTATATCGGTGAGACCAAGAGTAGGCTTGGCGATCGTATCGCCGAACACCTCCGCTCGGTTCGCAATAACCAACCAGATCTCCTGGTGGCTCAGCATTTCAACTCCCCCTCCCATTCTGAATCTGACCTTCCTGTCCTGGGTCTCCTCCATGGCCACAATGAGGCCCACCATAAATTGGAGGAGCAGCACCTCATATTTCGCTTGGGTAGTTTACACCCCAGAGGTATGAACATTGACTTCTCCAGGTCCCTGCTTTCTCCGTCTTTCCCCTCCCCTTCCCAGCTCCCCCACATCCCACTCTTTCCGCCTCTTCCTTTCTTCTTCCCGCTCCCCCCACCCCCACATCAGTCTGAAGAAGGGTCTCGACCTGAAACGTCATCTATTTCCTTCGCTCCATAGATGCTGCCTCACCGCTGAGTTTCTCCAGCATTTTTGTCTACCTTCGATTTTCCAACATCTGCAGTTTCTTCTTAAACACCAGAACAACATCGTCACTTGCAAAGGGGATTAAAAAGTGTGTTGATTTAAAATGATGGATCATACTGCATACAATGGAAGGCACAATGGCGCAGCCATAGAATTGCTGCCTTACAGCCCCAAAGACCCGGGTTCAATCCTGACTACGGGTGCTGTCTGTGCGTAGTTTGTACGTTCTCTCTGTGACCTGATTGGGCTCTGGTTTCCTTCCGCATTCCAAAGATGGACAGGTTTGTAGGTTACTTGGCTTGGAATAAATGTAAATTGTGCTTAGGAGCGCGGGTAGACGGGCCTGGGTCTGGGGTCGGGCCTGCGCGGGGTCCCGCCGCCGCCGCCACAACACGACCATCAATCTCCGGTGGGGCTGATGGGTGGGCGCCGTGCGGCCGGGGTCGGGACAGTCTCTCTCTCTCTGTCTCCCAATCTCTCTATCTCGCCATCTCCCTCTCTCCATCTCCCCCTCTCCATCTCCCTCTCTCCCCATCTCCCTCTCTCTCCCACTCGCTCCATTTCCCTCTCCATCTCTCTCTCCATCTCTCTCTCCATCTCCCTCTCTCCATCTCCCTCTCTCCATCTCCCTCTCTCCATCTCCATCCCCAAACGATACAAGATGGCGGCGCTGCCTTAGCAGCTGCGGCTCGCCTGCAGTCTGTCTGTTTTTTCTTTATTTTTTTGTGTTGTTCTTTTGTCCTGTTAAGTTGATTTTTGGTTTATTATGTTGTGTATGGGGAAGGGGGGGGGGGGGGGGGGGGGGAACAAGTTTTGGTCTCTTCCTTTGGGCGATGCGACTTCATTTGTCGTAGCCCCCGTCTCCGCCGAGGCCTAATGGTGGAGCTGGCAGCCTCGGATCTGGGCAGCGGCAGCGGCCGCCCGGCATCGGAGCTGGGACGGTGGCGGCAGCGGCTGGGACAGCGGAGACCTGGCCTCTGAGCTGGGGCGGCGGCAGCGGTGACCTGGCCTCGGGGCGGCGGCAGCGGCAGCGGCCACACGGCATCGGAGCTGGGACGGCGGTGGCAGCGGCTGGGGCAGCGGCAGCGGAGACCTGGCCTCTGAGCTGGGGCAGCGGCAACGGCGACCTGGCCTCTGAGCTGGGGCAGCGGCAACGGCGACCTGGCCTCGGAGCGGGGACAGCGACAGCCTGGCCTCAGAGCGGGGACAGCGGCAGCCTGGCCTCGGAGCGGGGACAGCGGCAGCGGCGACCTGGCCTCGGAGCGGGGACAGCGGCAGCGGCGACCTGGCCTCGGAGCGGGGACAGCGACAGCCTGGCCTCGGAGCGGGGGCAGCGACAGCGGCCACACGACATCGGAGCTGGAGCAGCGGCAGCGGCGGCCTGGCCTCGGAGCTGGGACAGCGGCGACCAGAACACAGAGCTGGGGCACGTTCCGGCAGCAGCGGCCACTCGACCCGACTGCGGGCCCAGTGGAACGACAGCGGTGGCTGGGACAGCGGCAGCGGCCTCGGCGCAGAGGGAGAATAAGAAGGGATGAGACAAAGACTTAAGACTTTTGCCTTCCATCACAGTGAGGAGGTGCCTGGTGAACTCACTGTGGTGGATGTTAATTTGTGTTTATTGTGTGTTTTATCATTTTTACTATATGTAGGACTGCAAGGCAACTAAATTTTGTTCAGACCGCAAGTTCTGAATGACAATAATGGCTACTTGTTACTTGTTGTTACTTGTTAGGATAGTGTTGGTGCGCAGGGATCGCTGGTAGGTGCGGACTCGGTGGGCAGAAGACCCTGTATATATTAACTAGTGTGAACGGGTGGTACACAAAAATGCTGGAGAAACTCAGCGGGTGCAGCAGCATCTATGGAGCGAAGGAAATAGGCAACGTTTCAGACCGAAACCCTTCTTCAGACTGTGATCGCTTGTCAGTACGGACTCAGTGGGCATAAGAGCTTGTTTCCGCACTGTATCTCTAAACTAGAGAAACAGGCCCTTCAGCTCAACTCATCCATGCCGACCAAGATGCCCATCTATGCTAGTCCCATTTTCCTTCGTTTGGCCCATTCCCTCTAGTTTAGGTTAGTTTATTATTAGTATTATTGTCATGTAAAAAACGTTTTTATTGCATGCTATCCAATCAGCGGAAAGACTACACATGATTACAATCAAGCCATCCACAAGATAATGGGAATAATGTTTAGTGCAAGAGATAGTCCAGTAAGGTCTAATTAAAGATAGTCCGAGGTAGGTAGATGGGAGGTCAGGATCGCTCTCTTGTTGGTGAGAGGAAGGTTCAGTTGCCTGATATCAGCTGGGAAGAAACTGACCCTGAATCTGGAGGTGTGCGTTTCCACACTTCTTTACCTCTTGCCTGATGAGAGAAGGGAGAAGAGGGAGTGACTGGGGTGAGACTGGTCCAATATCAAGCTATGTGACTTGCCGATGCGGCTTAAAATGCATGTGTGTATGTGCGTGTGCGTGTGTGTGCATGTGTGTTTGTGTATGTGTGCATGTGCGTGTGAACTGCAGATAAACTACATTAAACTGCAGTTTAAACCGAAGATAGGCAAGATGAGAGTCTGCAATTCAGGTGAAATGGAAATTAGAGATATAGACAGATAAAGAGAGATATAGAACAAATGAATGAAAGATTTGCAAAAAAGTAATGAAGGAGACAGGCCATTGTTTGCTGTGGGCTGGGTGAAAACGAGTTACAGACAATGAGACTGAACAATCTGGGGTCAAGAAGACCACTTTGAAGCTAGTACCACGACTTGGGTGGGCGTTGGACGGAGGCAGAGGGGATACATGGGTTCACAAAAAAGCTGGAGAAACTCAGCGGGTGCAGCAGCATCTATGGAGCGAAGGAAATAGGCAACGTTTCGGGCCGAAACCCTTCTTCAGACATGGGTTAATTGACGTTAGAAGCTACACTTCAATCGGAGATTAGAAGCTTGGGAGGTAATTTTACAGTTGTACAAGACGTTAGAGAGGCCACATTTGGAGTATTGTGCTTGGTTTTGGGCACTATCCTACAAGAAATATGTCGTCAAGCTAGAAAGGGTGCAGAGAAGATTTACGATGATGTTGTCAGTTCTCGAGGGGCCTGAATTATAGGGAGGGGTCGGGCAGGCTAGGCCTTTTTTCTTTGGAACGCAGGAGGATGAGGGGTGATGTTAGAGGTGTATTTAAATCATGTTCATACCTGATAGAAGCGGAATTAATCATTCGGCCCATTGAGTCTGCTCCATCATTCAATCATGGCTGATCTATCTTTCCCTCAACCTCATTCTCCTGCATTCTCCCCTTAACCCCTTATTGGAAATAGATTGGGTAAATGCAGTCTCTTGCTCAAGGTAGGGGAATGGATTGTGTGTATGTCTCTGTGTGTATATATATTGTATCGTTGTTACAAAACCTACCACCAGTGACACTGCAGATCTGCCTGCTGCCTGTGCGTGCGATTCCAGAGGCTTTGGCGGGGGAGGCGGGATTAAAATGCAGGTTTGTATTGGTTGTCAGACAGGAATTTGCTTGGACTGCTAGCTGATGAAGAAAATCCATTCTGCGATCCTGCCCCCGAATTTGCTTTTTAAGTTGCTGGGTGAGTGCGTCGCTGGATTGAACTTAAACGCAACTAAAAATGCCTTAAACATCACGGATCGCAAGTGCAGGACAAAATAAAAGGTATGTCGTTTATTTTACATATTATCTTGCTTTTTGGTGTGGCTTTATTTTAATCTGCTGATGTGAAAATTGTTATTTTGGTCCCGATACAAATCGTCCGTGCTTTGCTTAAATCATGGCAGTGGCAACATTCCAGGAACATCCACTCTCTAAATAATCACATTCATTATTTTGTTGCACAATCATGTCACAAGAATCTATATTTTGTGTTATTCTCTATCCATGATCAATATTTTCATACTAAATATCCACAGTAGAGTTTTACTCCGATGTATTGTGCAAAAAATAATGATTTTGATTATCTTGAGAGTGGATGTTTCTGGATTAATTTATGGGAATTAAACATTAAATTCCTTTCATTTGGCATAGAAATTCATGACAAAGTGAGATTTAAAAATCATGTTATATAGAATATAGAATAGAATAGAATAGAATAGAATAGAATAGCCTTTTATTTGTCATTCAGACCGAAGTCTGAACGAAATCTAAGCAGTCATACATACAATAAAAAAATAACAATAAACACATATTAACATCCACCACAGTGAGGCCACCAACATCTCCTCACTGTGATGGAGGCAAAAGTCTTAGGTTTTAGTCTTATATTGTGAATTCTTGTGTGAATGGATTTAGTTTGTTATTTGGATACTTATATAACCATATAACAATTACAGCACGGAAACAGGCCATCTCGGCCCTACAAGTCCGTGCCGAACAATTATTTCCCCTTAGTCCCACCTGCCTGCACTCATACCATAACCCTCCATTCCCTTCTCATCCACATGCCTATCCAATTTATTTTTAAATGATACCAACGAACCTGCCTCCACCACTTCCACTGGAAGCTCATTCCACACCGCTACCTCTCTCTGAGTAAAGAAGTTCCCCCTAATGTTACCCCTAAACTTCTGACCCTTAATTCTGAAGTCATGTCCTCTTGTTTGAATCTTCCCTATTCTCAAAGGGAAAAGCTTGTCCACATCAACTCTGTCTATACTTTGGCTATTTAAAAAAAAAGCCTTTTCTTAAGAATGGAATAGATGTTTAGATCTAGTAATTGAATTTAGATGAAACATAGAAACATAGAAAATAGGTGCAGGAGTAGGCTATTCGGCCCTTCGAGCCTGCACCACCATTCAATATGATCATGGCTGATCTTCCAACTCAGTATCCTGTACCTGCCTTCTCTCCATACCCCTTAATCCGTTTAGCCACAAGGACCACATCTAACTCCCTCTTAAATATAGCCAATGAACTGGGCCGCAACTACCTTCTGTGGCAGAGAATTCCAGAGATTCACCACTCTGTGTGAAAAACGTTTTCCTCATCTCAGTCCTAAAAGATTTCCCCCTTATCCTTAAACTGTGACCCCTTGTTCCGGACTTCCCCAACATCGGGAACATTCTTTCTGCATCTAGCCTGTCCAACCCCTTAAGAATTCTGTAAGTTTCTATAAGATCCCCCCTCAATCTTCTAAATTCTAGCGAGTACAAGCCAAGTCTATCCAGTCTTTCTTCATATGAAAGTCCTGACATCCCAGGAATCAGTCTGGTGAACCTTCTCTGTACTCCCTCTATGGCAAGAATGTCTTTCCTCAGATTAGGAGACCAAAACTGTACGCAATCCTCCAGGTGTGGTCTCACCAAGACCCTGTACAACTGCAGTAGAACCTCCCTGCTCCTATACTCAAATCCTTTTGCTATGAATGCTAACATACCATTCGCTTTCTTCACTGCCTGCTGCACCTGCATGCCTACTTTCAATGACTGGTGTACCATGACACACAGGTCTCGTTGCATCTCCCCATTTCCTAATCGGTCACCATTCAGATAATAGTCTACTTTCCTGTTTTTGCCACCAAAGTGGATAACCTCACATTTATCCACATTATACTGCATCTGCCATGCATTTGCCCACTCACCCAGCCTATCCAAGTCACCTTGCAGCCTGCTAGCATCCTCCTCACAGCTAACACTGCCCCCCAGCTTCATGTCATCCGCAAACTTGGAGATGTTGCATTCAATTCCCTCATCCAAATCATTAATATATATTGTAAATAGCTGGGGTCCCAGCACTGAGCCTTGCGGTACCCCACTAGTCACTGCCTGCCATTGTGAAAAGGACTCCTACTCTTTGCTTCCTGTCTGCCAGCCAGTTCTCTATCCACATCAATACTGAACCCCTAATACCGTGTGCTTTAAGTTTGTATACTAATCTCTTATGTGGGACCTTGTCGACAGCCTTCTGAAAATCCAGATATAACACATCCACTGGTTCTCCCTTATCCACTCTACTAGTTACATCCTCGAAAAATTCTATAAGATTCGTCAGACATGATTTTCCTTTCATAAATCCATGCTGACTTTGTCCAATGATTTCACCACTTTCCAAATGTGCTGCTATCCCATCTTTAATAACTGATTCTAGCAGTTTCCCCACCACCGATGTTAGACTAACTGGTCTGTAATTCCCTGTTTTCTCGCTCCCTCCCTTTTTAAAAAGTAAGGTTACATTAACTACCCTCCAATCCTCAGGGACTACTACAGAATCTAAAGAGTTTTGAAAAATGATCACTAATGCATCCACTATTTCTGGGGCTACTTCCTTAAGTACTCTGGGATGCAGCCTGTCTGGCCCTGGGGATTTATCGGCCATTAATCCATTCAATTTACCTAACACCACTTCCCGGCTAATCTGGATTTCACTCAGTTCCTCCATCTCATTTGACCCCCGTACCCTGCTATTTCCGGCAGATTATTTATGTCTTCCTTAGTGAAGACAGAACCAAAGTGATTATTCAATTGGTCTGCCATGTCCTTGTTCCCCATGATCAATTCACCTGCTTCTGACTGCAAGGGACCTACATTTGTTTTAACTAATCTTTTTCTCTTCACATATCTATAAAAACTTTTGCTGACAGTTTTCTTTCATAATCTATTTTTCCTTTCCTAATTAAGCCTTTGGTCCTCCTCTGCTGGACTAAATTTCTCCCAGTCCTCTGGTAGGCTGCTTTTTCTGGCTAATTTGTATGCTTCATCTTTTGTTTTGATACTATCCCTGATTTCCCTTGTTATCCACGGATGCACTACCTGCCCTGATTTATTCTTTTGCCAAACTGGGATGAACAATTGTTGTAGTTCATCCATGCAGCCTTTAAATGCCTTCCATTGCATATCCACCGTCAACCCTTTAAGAATCAATTTCCAGTCTATCTTGGCCAATTCACGTCTCATACCCTCAAAGTTACCTTTCTTTAAGTTCAGGACCCTTGTTTCTGAATTAACAATGTCACTCTCCATCCTAATTAAGAACTCAACCATATCATGGTCACTCTTACCCAAGGGGACACACACAACAAGACTGCTAACTGACCCTTCCTCATTACTCAATACCCAGTCTAGAATAGCCTGCTCTCTCGTTGGTTCCTCTACATGTTGGTTTAGAAAACTATCCAAAATCCTCTTCCTCAGCACCCCTGCCAATTTGATTCACCCAATCTATATGTAGATTGAAGTCACCCATTACAACTGTTTTACCTTTGTTGCACGCATTTCTAATTTCCTGTTTGATGCCATCCCCAACTCCACTACTACTGTTAGGTGGCCTGTACACAACTCCCACTAGCGTTTTCTGCCCCTTAGTGTTTCGCAGCTCTACCCATAACGATTCCACATCCTCCAAGCGAATGTCGTTCCTTTCTATTGCGTTAATCTCCTCTCTAACCGGCAACACTACCCCACCTGCTTTTCCTTTCTGTCTATCCCTCCTGAATATTGAATATCCCTGGATGTTCATTAATAGCTATCTGAACATTCAACTCATGCACCTTATTACGAATGCTCCTTGCATTGAGACACAAAGCCTTCAGGCTTGTTTTTACAACACTCTTAACCGTTATACAATTATGGTGAAAAGTGGCCCTTTTTGATTTTTGGCCTGGATATGTCTGCCTGCCACTTTTACTTTTCACCTTGCTACCTATTGCGTCTACCCTCATTTTACACCCCTCTTTCTCTACGCTCACACATTTAAGAAACCCTTTCCCTTTAACTCCATCCTCAACTATCCCATTTGACACCCCACCCCCCTTATTCAGTTTAAAACCACCCGTGTAGCAGTGGGAAACCTGCCTGCCAGAATGCTGGTCCCCCACCTGTTAAGATGCAATCCGTCCCTTTTGTACAGTTCCCCCATACTCCAAAACAGATCCCAGTGATCTAAGAATCTAAATCCCTGCCCCGTGCACCAGTTCCTCAACAACACATTCAGGTCCCGTATATCCCTGTTCCTGCTCTCGACAGCACGAGGAACTGGAAGCAAACCGTAGATAACAACCCTAGAGGTCCTGCTTTTCAGCATTTTTCAGAGCTCTCTGAAGTCATGCTGCAGAATTGTTTTGATGACACGGATGAATATGAATTTTTTGTTGGATATTTACTATTTGTTATAATGTTATAATAATATTAAAGTTCTGATCTTGAGAATATCACATTTTTGATTTTTCAAGGCAGTCTGGGTGATTATTACTTTTTCCGTCACAACGGTCAATTTTGTAATTATCTACAATTAGGTAACTAACTAATTATATGCTTTAATTTCAGGTAATCCAAGTAACATGTATGATATTTGTTTCAGCATGCTTCAATCTAGAACAACTGAAAATGTCATTCAGTTCCCTTAGTTTTTAAAGAAAGTTATGGGCTTTTATGTCAATTGTCTGTCCGCGATCACAGCTGTTAAGTTAATGGAAAAGCAACAGGGAACATGATGCTAATTGCCGAGTATGAAAATGACCATGACTTTTTTTAATGCTGAAGATATGAAAGTGAATTAGGTATCAAATTAAAGTTATTTTATGCATTATCTGATGGGATAAATTACAGGCTTGATTTTTTTAAATCTCAACATTTTGTAACATTCCTATATAGATACTAGGCCAAGTGTGACCCGTTCGGCCTTGTTCCCCCAAAGCAATATTCCACCACTCACCCATTCCCCCAAAGCAACTCGTTTCCACCACTCACCCGTTACCCCAACATCCCTGCAACTGTCAGAAACTTCTCATAGTATAGTAACAGTTATTCTGATAATTTGGATTTTTGAAACGTTTAAATATCGATAACATGAGTTATAACATCAAATCTGAAGGAAACATGACAGGAACGAACACGGGACAAAGGTGCGTAAAGTGATGCAAAAATGTATGTGCTACCGTATACCGTTTTTGGCATAGGTCCCTACTTTATTCCCGAATCTTGAGTTATTAAGTTTAAAAATGTAAAATTTCTTGTAAAATATAACATCAAATGTGAAGAAACTTGATAGGAATGGCCATGGGAAAAAGCCGAGTAAGATTCTGCAAAAATATTTGTACTGTTGTGTATAGTTTTGGCGCAGTTCCTTGATAGCGCAGACAGACAGACAGACAGTCAAACAAACAAGACGAGACTTTAAATAGTATACTAGACCAATTGCAGACCCGTTGCACTCAACCCCTACCCGTAGCCCCTACGGGAGGTGTGGGCCTCCAACTCAACCCATTGACGAAGGTAAGATTCAAGCACTCCTCAGCAACGATCATAGCTCGTGAGCCTCCCCAGCACTGGATTTGAAAAAAATCCCAATGTCATCTTCCCAATTGCAATACCAATTGTCCCTCCCCCTCCTGTCCTGCCAGGAGCTATAATGGCGACACTGTTGCAAATGTGCACTTGCTGTGAGATGCCATTGAGCTGAACAGTTCAGAGTGTTCCTGCCAGAGTTCCTGTCTTGCAACTTTTTATCGAAGTGTGTTGGAAGCTCTGAGAAATGATTTTTACTGGAAAAAACATTTTGTCAGATCTTTGAACATTTTCATTAATACTCAAGAAATAAAGCATGAATTTTTCAGATAAGGAGATTTTGGACTCCACGGGATAAATCTATATTAGAATATGTAAAAATTCTACCGTTAGTGCATTATTTTTTCGAGAAGATGCGCAAGCACACACACACACGATCAGAGTTTTAATAGTTACTAGACTAAGTGGTCCCAGCATCACACGGGAGGGCTGGGCCCCCAATGCAATATTCCACCTCTCCACCAATTCCAATATTGGTGGCCAATGGGAGGGGGGAGGGCTTTCTCGAGCGCTAGTATGGGTATTGTGGGCTGAAGGGACTGGTTTCCAGAGGGCTAGTATGGACATTGTGGGCCAAATGGATTCTTGGGCTGGCGGCTCGGTCACTCAAGCCTGTTGTGCTGGCAGCTCACTCACTCACGGCTGGTGGGCTGGCAGTTGAATCACAGGTATTCCTTGAAATTCCATTTCAAGCAGGGTGCAAGGCCACCAAATTCAAGTGCAGTTTCATACCACCAGGGGCGCCGATGAGATGGCAGTCTGGTCGTTTTTTCATCTTTTTGTTATTTTTAGCATTTGTTAAAAGTTTGTTTTAATGTACTTCGGTTTGTGTTATGTGGGGTGAGGGGGGAGGGGATCGGGGGAAACTTTTTTTTTCCAAGTTCCTACCTTCCCGGAGAGGTGATCAATTTTTCGGATCACATTCTTCGGGCTCTGCGGCCTACCATTGCTGGAGCTGGAGACCTCCTCGGACTGTCATGAGTCCCACCGTGGGACTTAACATCGGAGCGGATCCCTTGCCTGGGATCACTCCCACCGCGGCCTGCAGACTTACCATCAAGGACTCGCAGTCTCTGGAGAGGCTAGTCGGGAGCTCCAACGCCACCGAAGGTTTGATCAGCCCCGACGCAAGGTTAGATCACCTGGCGCGGGGAGCTGACAATCCCCCGATGCAGGAGCTGAACGCCTCAATGCAGAGGGCCCGTGCGCCGCCGGGAGTCAAGATCGTCCCGTCAACAGAAGGCTCGAGGCCCCCGACCGACGAAGAACAAAAGGAAGGACTTGAACTTTATTTCACCTTCCATCACTGTGAGGAATGTGTAGGAATCACTGTGGTGGATGTTCCTGTTAAAATGGGTTTTAATTCTGTTGCTTTAAATTGTATGACTGACCAGGCCAGTGAAATGCCTCGTATGTTGCAAAACATACTTGGAGAATAAATTCTGATTCTGATACCATTTCAAGCAGGGTGCAAGGCCACTAAAGACAGCGAGACGTGACCTCTCCCACCTCCATCTTGCAGTGACTGAGCCACGCCCACACTTCTGGGCATTATAGTCCCTCCCCCTCCCATCAGAAGGGGCGTGCCTTCATAGTGTGATTGACAGGAGAGAATCTCAACAATTTTTAAAACAACTCTTTGATTTTTCATCAATGGGAAAAATCCTTGACACCCGATGAGCAGAGTGGGACTCCGAGTAAGATGGCCAAAAATCACAGCCGTACCTGGTAGCATTTTTTCTAACATCAATATAAAGCGCAAACAGGAAGTGGTCAAGATTAGACTTTTAATTATAAAAAGGCAAGGCAACATTAATTAGGCAAGGCAACATTAATTAGGAAAGGCAACATTAATTAGGCAAGACAACATTAATTAGGCAAGGCAACTTTAATTAGGCAAGGCAACTTTAATTAGGCAAGGCAACTTTAATTAGGCAAGGCAACTTTAATTAGGCAAGGCAACTTTAATTAGGCAAGGCAACTTTAATTAGGCAAGGCAACTTTAATTAGGCAAGGCAACTTTAATTAGGCAAGGCAACTTTAATTAGGCAAGGCAACATTAATTAGGCAAGGCAACTTTAATTAGGTAAGGGAACTTTAATTATGCAACACAGCTTTAGCATTTCCAAACCAAAGGCAACACAGCTTTAGCATTTCCAAACCAAAGGCAACACAGCTTTAGCATTTCCAAACTATAATTTCAAACCACATTAAGGGCACTGACAGGTCACTAAAACCACTCACAGTTTAGTAGACATGCGTTCAGTGTTATTCACAGCTCAGACTGAGAGACGTGACCCTCTCGCTCCCCCATCTTGCAGAGACTGACTGAGGCACTCAACACTTCTGGGTTTTATAGTCCCTCCGGAAGGGGCGTGGCCTTCAGGAGAGAGAATCTCAACACTTTTTAAACGCTAATAACTCTTTTATATTTCATCGATGGGAAAAATCCTCTTGTCCTGCTCAGCAGAAGGGGACTCTGAGTATGATGGCCAAAAATCACAGCCATAAGTGGCAGCGTTTTTTCTAAAATCAATATACAGAGCAACAGGAAGTGGTCAAGATCAGACTTTTAGTAATATATAGAAGATAGGTGTGATAGATACTAGACCAAGTGAGATCCGTTGAGTCCGTCACATGGGAGGCATGATCCCCCATGCAACCCATTCCCCCACTGCATCCTGTTCCTCCACTCATCCATAGCCCCCACGGGAGGCCTGGTCCCTCAACGCAACCCATTCCCCAATGCAATATTCCACCTCTCAGCCGTTCCAAGGAAAGCCATTCCCCCAACGCAAGCCGTTCCCCCAATGCAATATTCGACCACTCACCCGTTCCCCCCGACTGTGCAGGGGCGTTTTCCCCATCACTGCCGTCCCCTCCCCCCCCCCCCCCCCCCTCTTGCTTCGAGGATTTAAAAAATTAGTGTAATTGCATTCTCCCCCTCCTGTTCAGCTAAAAACTTGCTGGAAGGACTGAGTGTTCCTCGATTGAAACATTGTTGCAAGCTGGGCCAGCAAAGGATTTGGATCCCAATAGCTGCAAACATTTTTCTAAAACTTGATTTTGTAAATTTCAAAATGTCCACAACGTGAAATATAACTGCAATCTGAACAAAACTTGACACAAATGACCACAGGACATGAGCTGTTGCAGAATTATAGCGCAATCATGTACCGTTTTGCTGTAGTTCCAGGATCACGTGGGCAAACATGCAGATAGATAGAAACAAGACGAGAGTTTATAGATAGACAGACAAACACATATAATGTGTGTATATATAATGTCTACCAGGGGCGTCGCACAATTGGCTGCTCCGCCAACAAGTTTTTAAAGTTTGAGTAAATGTTCAGGTATTTATTTTATGTGGGGGGAGGGAATCTCTTACCCTGCCGTTTATTGCTTTTTGGGTCGTATCTCTGGTCACTCTATGGCCTAACATCATGGAGCTGGAGGCCTGCTCGGAATGACTTTGAGCCCCATCGCTGGTGTGGACTTACATCAGAGCCAATCCTTTGCCTGCAGATTTTACCATCAAGGAGCTCGCAGTCTCAGGTAGAGATCATAGATGTCAGGAGCTCCAACGGCGCAGTAGGTTTGACCCGCCCCAACCCGGGGTCAGATCGCCCGGCGCGGGGAGCTAACATCCCCCCGATGCAGGACCTTGATCGCACGATGAGGAGGCCCGCCGCCGGATACGGGAGTCAAGATTGTCCTGTCAATGGAAGGCTCGAGGCCCACAACCGCGGCAGTACAAAGAAGGGAAGAGATTGAACTTTTTTTTGCCATCACTGTGAGGAATGTGGAGGAGTTACTGTGGTGGATGTTTATGTTAAAATGTATTTTGTGTGTTCTATTGCATTTTTTTGTATGACTGACTTGGCAAATGAAATTCCTCCCAAGTTGCAGAGATAGAATGAAGTCGGAGACAGTAAGACTAGTGGGAGAACTGGGAAGTGGGAGGGGATGGAGAGAGTGGGAAAGCAATGGCTATTTGAAGTTAGACATAACCATATAATAACCATATAACAATTACAGCACGGAAACAGGCCATCTCGGCCCTACAAGTCCGTGCCGAACAATTATTTTCGCTTAGTCCCACCTGCCTGCACTCATACCATAACCCTCCATTCCCTTCTCATCCATGTGCCTATCCAATCTATTTTTAAATGATACCAACGAACCTGCCTCCACCACTTCCACTGGAAGCTCATTCCACACCGCTACCACTCTCTGAGTAAAGAAGTTCCCCCTCATGTCACCCCTAAACTTCTGTCCCTTAATTCTGAAGTCATGTCCTCTTGTTTGAATCTTCCCTATTCTCAAAGGGAAAAGCTTGTTCACATCAACTCTGTCTATCCCTCTCATCATTTTAAAGACCTCTATCAAATCCCCCCTTAACCTTCTGCACTCCAGAGAATAAAGACCTAACTCATTCAACCTTTCTCTGTAACTTAGTTGTTGAAACCCAGGCAACATTCTAGTAAATCTCCTCTGTACTCTCTCTATTTTGTTGACATCCTTCCTATAATTGGGCGACCAAAATTGTACACCATACTCCAGATTTGGTCTCACCAATGCCTTGTACAATTTTAACATTACATCCCTGCTACCATACTCAATGCTCTGATTTATAAAGGCTAGCATACCAAAAGCTTTCTTTATCACCCTGTCTACATGAGATTCCACCTTCAAGGAACTATGCACGGTTATTCCCAGATCCCTCTGTTCAACTGCATTCTTCAATTCCCTACCATTTACCATGTACGTCCTATTTTGATTTGTCCTGCCAAGGTGGTGCACCTCACATTTATCAGCATTAAACTCCATCTGCCATCTTTCAGCCCATTCTTCCAAATGGCCTAAATCACTCTGTAGACTTTGGAAATCCTCTTCATTATCCACAACACCCTCTATCTTGGTATAATCTGCATACTTACTAATCCAATTTATCACACCTTCATCCAGATCATTGATGTACATGCCAAACAACAAAGGACCCACCCCAGATCCCTGAGGCACCCCACTAGTCACCTGCCTCCAACCCGACAAACAGCCATCCACCATTACCCTCTGGCGTCTCCCATTCAGCCACTGTTGAATCCATCTTGCTACTCCTGCATTTATACCAAACAGTTGAACCTTCTTAACCAACCTTTCATGAGGAACATCCATTGCTTTACCCTCGTCAATTTCCCTAGTAACCTCTTCAAGAAATTCAAGAAGATTAGTTAAACATGACCTTCCAGGCACAAATCCATGTTGACTGTTCCTAATCAGACCCTGTTTATCCAGATGCTTATATATATTATCTCTAAGTTATCTCTTTTCCATTAATTATCTATTTTCCATTAATTTGCCCACACTGAAGTCAAACTAACAGGTCTATAATTGCTAGGTTTACTCTTAGAACCCTTTTTAAATAATGGAACAACATGCGCAGTATGCCAATCCCCGGGGACTATTCCCGTTTCTAATGAGATTTGAAGTATTTCTGTCATAGCCCCGGCTATTTCTACACTAACTTCCCTCAATGTCCTAGGGAATATCCTGTCGGGACCTGGAGACTTATCCACTTTTATATTTTTCAAAACTGTCAGTACTTCTTTTACTTTGAAACTCATAGTATCCATAGCTAATCTACTAGTTTCCCTTTCCTCACATCATTCAATATCCTTCTCCTTGGTGAATACCGAAGAAAATAAATTGTTCAATATCTCTCCCATCTCTTTTGGCTCTGCAGATAGCTGTCCACTCTGTCTCTCCAATGGACCAATTTTATCCCTCGTTATCCTTTTGCTATTAATATAGCTGTATAGAAACCCTTTAGATTTACTTTCACCTTACTTGCCAAAGCAACCTCATATCTTCTTTTAGCTTTTCTAATTTCTTTCTTAAGATTCTTTTTACATTCCTTATACTCCCCAAGCACCTCATTTACTTCATGCTGCCTATAATTATTGTAGATCTCCCCCTTTTTCCGAACAAGATGTCCAATTTCCCTAGAAAACCAGGGCTCTTTCCAATTTTTACTGTTTCTTTTCAACCGAACTGGAACATAAAGATTCTGTACTCTTAAAATTTCCCCTTTAAATGTCCTCCATTTCTCTTCTCCATCTTTCCCATAAAACAAAATGTCCCAGTTCACTCCTTTTAAATCATTTTGCATCTCATCAAAGTTAGCCTTTCTCCAGTTAAAAATTTAAACCATAGGTCCAGTTCTGACCCTCTCCATGATTATAGTGAAACTAATGGTATTGTGATCACTGGACCCGAAGTGCTCCCCAACGCATACCTCCGCCACCTGTCCCGTCTCATTTCCTAACAGGAGGTCCAGCACTGCCCCTCTAGTAGGTACCTCTATGTATTGCTGCAAAAAAATATCCTGCACACATTTTACAAACTCCAAACCATCCAGCCCATTTACAGAATGTGTTTCCCAGCCTATATGTGGAAAGTTGAAATCTCCCACAATCACTACCTTGTGCTTACTACTAATATCTGCTATCTTCTTACTTATTTGCTCTTCCAATTCTCGATCCCCATTTGGCGGTCTATAATACACCCCTATAAGTGTTGCTACACCTTTCCCACTTCTCAGTTCCACCACTCCACCCTCCCCAGATGAGCCCTCCAATCTATCCTGCCAAAGCACTGCTGTAATATCTTCCCTGACTAGCAATGCAACACCTCCACCTCATGCCCCTCCAATTCTTTCACACCTGAAGCAACGAAATCCTGGAATATTTAGTTTCCAATCACAGCCCTCCTGCAACCATGTTTCACCGATCGCCACATCATACTTCCAGGTGTCTATCCAGACTCTAAGCTCATCCACCTTTCTTACAATGCTCCTAGCATTAAAATATGCACATTTAAGAAACCCCCCGCCTCTTATTCTCTGTTTATTTCATTTTTCTTCTTTCTCCCCTTGTGTCCGAGTGCTTCCCTTTTCTGCTTCCTGTCTCCCATTCTGTCTACTAGCTTTCTCTATTTGAGTCCCTCGCCCCAACCATTCTAGTTTAAAGTCTCCCCAGTAGCCTTTGCAAATTTCCCCGCCAAGATATTGGTCCCCCTCGGGTTCAAGTGCAACCCATCCTTTCTGTACAGGTCCCACCTTCCCCAAAAGAAGTCCCAATGATCCAGAAACTTGAATCCCTGCCCTCTGCACCAGTCTTTCAGCCACGCATTTATCCTCCACCTCGCTCCATTCCTACTCTCACTGTCGCGTGGCACAGGCAGTAATCCTGAGATTGGTACCTTTTTGGTCCTTTTCCTTAACTCTGCTCCCAACTCCCTAAATCCTCCCTTCAGGACCTCTTCCCTTTTTTTACCTATGTCATTGGTACCTATATGTACCACGACCTCAGGCTCCTCTCCCTCTGATTTCAAGATATCTTGGACGCTTTGAGACACATCCGAGACCTTGGCACCAGGGAGGCAGGCCACCATCCTGGTCTCCCGACTGCGTCCACAGAATCGCCTATCCGACCCCCTAACAATAGAGACCCCAATTACTATTGCCCTCTTCTTTTTGTCCCTACCTTTCGGAGCAACAGGGCCGGATCTGTGCTGGAGGCCCGTCCGCTGTCGCTACCCCCGGGTAGGCTGTCACCCCCATCCGTACTCAAACAGGAGTACTTATTTGCAAGGTGTACCGACATTGGAGTACTCACTCGTAAGAGATTAGTATACACTTAAAGCACATGGTATTGGGGGTTCAGTATTGATGTGGATAGAGAACTGGCTGGCAGACAGGAAGCAAAGCGCAGGAGTAAACGGGTCCTTTTCAGAATGGGAGTAAACGGGTCCTTTTCAGGCAGTGACTAGTGGGGTACCGCAAGGCTCAGTGCTGGGACCCCAGCTATTTACAATATATATTAATGATTTGGACGAAGGAATTGAATGCAACATCTCCATGTTTGCGGATGACATGAAGCTGGGGGGCAGTGCTAGCTGTGAGGTGGATGCTAGGAGGCTGCAAGGTGACTTGGATAGGCTGGGTGAGTGGGCAAATGCATGGCAGATGCAGTATAATGTGGTTAAATGTGAGATTATCCACGGTGGCAAAAACAGGAAAGTAAACTATTATCCGAATGGTGGCCGATAGGGAAAAGGGGAGATGCAACGAGACCTGGGTGTCATGGTACATCAGTCATTGAAAGTAGGCATGCAGGTAGAGCAGGCAGTGAAGAAAGCAAATGGTATGTTAGCATTCACAGCAAAAGGATTTGAGTATAAGAGCAGGGAGGTTCTACTGCAGTTGTACATGGTCTTGGTGAGACCACACCTGGAGTATTGCATACAGTTTTGGTCTTCAAATCTGAGGAAAGACATTCTTGCCAGAGAAGGATCATCAGACTGATTCCTGGGATGTCAGTACTTTCATAATGAATAAAGACTGGATAGACTCGGCTTGTATTCGATAGATTTTAGAAGATTGAGGGGGGATCTTATCGAAACTTACAAAATTCTTAAGGGGTTGGACAGGCTAGATGCAGGAAGATTGTTCCTGATGTTGGGGAAGTCCAGAACAAGGGGTCACAGTTTAAGGTTAAGGGGGAAATCTTTTAGGACCGAGATGAGAAAAACATTTTTCACACAGACAGTGGTGAATCTCTGGAATTCTCTGCCACAGAAGGTAGTTGAAGGCAGTTCATTGGCTGTATTTAAGAGGGAGTTAGATGTGGCCCTTGTGGCTAAAGGTATCAGGGGGTATGGAGAGAAGGCAGGTACAGGATACGGAGTTGGATGATCAGCCAAGATCATATTAAATGGCGGTGCAGACTCGAAGGGCTGAATGGCCTACTCCTGCACCTATTTTCTATGTTTCTATGTTAGAGAAGTCAATGTTCATACCACTGGGTGTAAGCTGCCCAAGCAAAATATGAGGTGTTGTTATTCCAATTTGACAGAACTGACAGAAAGGTCAGTGTGGGAATGGGAGGGGGAGTTAAAGTGCTGAGCAACTGGGAGCAACTGGTAGGTTAAGGCAGACTGAGCGGATGTGTTCAGCAAAACGATCGCCGAGCCTACTCGTAGTCTCGCCAATGTACAGGAATTGACAGATGTAAAAGTGTGTACCTCTAGCCTGATGGGAGAGGGGAAAAGAGGTGGTGACTGGGTTGAGCCAGGTCCTACGTTGCTGGCCTGAAGTGCAGATGGAGTCTGTGTGTGTGTGTGTGCGTGCATATGTCTGTGAGTGTGTGTATGTGTATATATATATATTTGTGTGTGTATATGTGTGTGTAAAGATGTGTGTGGGTATGTGTGTGTAAGTGGGAACTGCAGATGCTGGTTTAAACCGAAGAGAGACACATAAAATTGGAGTAGCTCAGAAGAACAGGCAGCATCCCTGGGGAAAGGAATATATAATGTTTTGGGTCAAGACCCTTCTTCAGACTGAGAGTCAGGAGAAATGGAAAGGAGAGATATAAATGGTGATGTGGAGAAATATAGAACAAATTAATGAAAGATGTGCAAAAAGTAATGATGATAAAGGAGAAAGGCATTTAATCATAACATTATGTGACAGCAGCAGAATCAGGCTATTCGGCCCATCCAGTCTATTCCACCATTCAATCGTGGCTCTCCCTCCTAACCCCATTCTCCAGCCTGTAGCAAATAACTCCACAGATTTACTACCCTTTCTTCATCACCTCCTTCCTAAGAGAACGTCCTTTAATTCAGAGGGTATGACCTCTTGTCCTAGACTCTCCCACCAGTGGCAACATCCTCTCCACATCCACTCTATCCAGTCCTTTCACTATTCTATGTTTCAATGAGGTGTGTCTCCCCAACTCCCTCCCCTCATTCTTCTAAACTCCAGCGAGTACAGGCCCAGTGCCGACAAACGCTCATCATAGGTTGACACAAAATGCTGGAGTAACTCAGCATGTCAGGCAGCATCTCTGGAGAGAAATCCCGCCGAGTCACTCCAGCATTTTGAGTTTACCTTCGATTTAAACCAGCAACTGCAGTTCTTTCCTGCTCATCATAGGTTAACCTACTCATTCCTGGGATCATTCTTCTAAACCTCCTCTGGACCCTCTCCAGAACCAGCACATCCTTCCGAAGATATTGCCCAAAATTGTTCACAATATTCAAAATGTGGCCTTATCAGTGCCTGTTAGAGCTTCAGCATTACATCCCTGTTTTTGTATACAAATAAATGCTGGCATTGAGTTTGCTTTCTTTACTACCGATTCGACTCGCAGATTAACTTTTGGTGAATCCTGCACCAGCATTGCCAAGTCCCTTTGCACCTCCGATTTCTGACCTCCCCTCACCCCTCTCTTTTCTCACCCGTCCCCACCCTTCTCCCTCCCTCCCTCACTCACAGAGAGGGTGCTGGACAGCGAGCTGGACATTCGGCCCGTGTCCTCGTGCTGTCCCACCAGACGCCCGCCAGCCACCCCTACGTAGAGCCGGGGCGGTCCGGAGCCGAAACGCTCGGAGCAGAGGGTAGGGGCCGCAGGCACGGCCATGGTGGGGCCTGTGGGGGGAAAGAGGGGTTACATTGGCCGTCTGAGAGGGGTGGAGAGAGAGAGAGAGAGAGAGAGAGAGAGAGAGAGGGAGAGAGAGAGAGGAGAAAGAGAGAGGGGGAGAGAGAGGGGGAAGAGAGTGAAGGGGGAAGAGAGCGAGGGGGAGGGAGAGAGAGAGGGGGGGAGAGAGAGCGAGGGGAGAGAGAGAGAGAGGGGACGGGGGGAGAGAGAGAGAGGGGAGAGGGTATAGCGAGAGATGGGAGAGAGAGAGCGAGGGGGAGAGAGCGAGGGGGAGAGAGAGAGCGAGGGGGAGAGAGAGGGTGGGAAGCGAGAGAGGGCGAGAGCGAGAGAGAGGGAGAGGAGAGAGGGGTTGACAGAGCTAGGGGGAGAGAGAGAGAGAGAGGGGGGGGAGAGAGGGAGGGAGAGAGAGGGAGAGAGAGGGGGAGAGGGAGAGAGAGAGAGAGGTGGGGAGAGAGAGAGGGGGAGAGAGGGGAGGAGGGGGGGAGAGAGGGAGAGGGGGGGGGAGAGAGGGAGAGAGGGAGAGGGGGGGGAGAGAGGGAGAAGGGGAGAGGGAGAAGGGGGAGAGGGGAAGAGGGAAGAGGAGAGGGAGAAGGGAGAAGGGGATAGAGAGAGGGGGGGGGATAGAGAGAGGTGGGGGATAGAGAGAGGTGGGGGGATAGAGAGGGGGGAGGTGGGGGATAGAGAGAGGGGGGGGAGAGGGAGAAGGGGGAGAGGGAGGGAGAAGGGGGGAGGGGAGGTGGGGGAGAGGGAGGGAGAGGGGGAGAGGGAGGGGGGAGAGGGAGACAGGGGGAGAGGGGGAGAGGGAGAAGGGGGAGAGGGAGAGAGGGGGGGAGAGGGAGGGAGAGGGGGGAGAAGGGGAGGAGAGAGGGAGAAGGGGAGAGGGGGAGGGAGGGAGAAGGGAGAAGGGGAGAGGGAGGGGAGAAGGGGAGAGGGAGAAGGGGGAAGGGAGAGGGGAAGGGATAAAGGGGGGAAGGAGGGGGAAGGGGAAGAGGGAGAGGGAGAAGGGGAAGGAGAGAGAGGAGGCGAGAGAGAGGAGATGGAGATGGAGAGATGGGGGGACCTTCTCCCCCTCCACGTGAACCCCCACCCACTCCCCTCACTCTGTATGTCCTGTGGCACATTCCCCCGTCTCTCCTCCCCCAGCAGGTGATACCTCCAATCCCTCCCAACCCCCCACAGGTGACATCCTCTCCCCCCTCACATGACCCTCTCCCCCCTCACATGACCCTCTCCCCCCTCACATGACCCTCTCCCCCCTCACATGACCCTCTCCTCCCTCACATGACCCTCCCCCCCTCCCCACAGGTGACATCCTCTCCCCCTCACATGACCCCACTCCTCCCTTCCTCCCCCCCCCACCCCCCACAGGTGACATCCTCTCCCCCCTCACATGACCCTCTACCCCTCACATGACCCTCTCCCCCCTCACATGACCCTCTCCCCCCTCACATGACCCTCTCCCTCCCTTCCCCCCCCCCACAGGTGACATCCTCTCCCCCTCACATGACCCTCCCCCCCCACAGGTGACATCCTCTCCCCCTCACATGACCCTCTCCATCCTCACAGGTGACCCACTCCCCCCCCCCTCACATGACCCACTCCCCCCTCACATGACCCACCCCCCCCCCCACACATGACCCACTCCCCCCTCACATGACCCACCCCCCCTTCACATGACCCACTCCCCCTCACCCGTGTCTTCCCGCTCCACGTTTGCGGTCCCGCCCCTCCACGTCACCCTCATTCTTATTGGCGGCGCGCTATCCCCGCCCCTCCCTTAGCAGGGTCTGAAGAAGGGTTTCGGCCCGAATCGTCACCTATTTCCTTCGCTCCATAGATGCTGCTGCACCCGCTGAGTTACTCCAGCATTTTTGTGTACCTTCGATCTTCCAGCATCTGCAGTTCCTTCTTGAACACTTAGCAGGAACTGATTGGCTACTCTGGCAGCCGTCCCTCCCTCCAGTCAGTAACTGACAGGAGGCTTCTCCAATCAACAATGGGGAATGCCTCCTCCCGACCAATAGCAATGGGTTATTGTTTAGTTGCCGGGCAACAGCGGCCAATCACAGCACCTGTCATCCCGGACACTGGCCAATGGGAAGAGAGTAAATGCAGTCCTGCCCCCCCCCATCGTTGACGGACAGTCATCTCGTCCAATCAACGATGGAGGTGGCGGGATTTGAACCAATGGCAATGAGATATTATCTAGTTGCCGTGCAGCGGTAGCCAATTACAATCCCTGCTCTTCCGGACACTGACCAATGGGAGTGGACAGCAGACGGGTGGGTGGCAGCAGCGGCCAATCACAATCCCTGCGGTCGTGAGCAAAGATCCTATAGCGGACCTGGGCACTGCAGCCCAAAGATTACATAGGAGCGGAGCTTTGCTGCAGCCAGTCCCGGGCTACGCAGGAACCCTGGGCGCTAGCAAAGATTATAGCTCTATGATTATAGCTCTATGATCTTTGTTTGATGCAGCTCATCTATCACCTCAGATATTGTAAATGTTTTCCCCCTGTTCCCCCATTTCCCTCCCATCTTTCCTCTCCAGCCCCCTCCTTTGCGTAGTTTCCATTGCACTGTATTGTGTAGCTTCCCGTATTGCTTTAACACAAACTAGCAATGTTACAAAATTTTGGAGATTTAAAAAATCAAGTCTGCAATTTATCTCATAAGACAAAGCATAAAAATAAGTTTAATTTGACACCTAATTCACTTTCATATCTTCAGTATTAAAAAAGCTATGGCCATTTTCATACTCGGAAATTAGCATCTAGTTGATTTTCCATTGACTTAACACAAAAGCTGTGATCGAGGACAGTCAAAAGCCCATAACTGCGGCATCACGGCATCACACTCATATTAACCACACCCCAAACACACAGGTGGGGGGAGGGGGTGAGAAGAGGGGAAGGAGGGGAGAGGAGGAGGAGGAAACAGGTCAGATTTGGGAGGGAAAGGAGATTGGGGTAGGGGGGTGAGAGAGATGGGGGATGGGGAGAGAGATGGGGGGGGAGGGGAGGAGGGAGGGAGGGGGGGGGAGGGGGGGAGGGGGGGGGGGAGGGGGGGGAGAGGGGAGAGGGAAAGAGTGGAGAGGGAGAGTGGAGGGGGAAGGGGAGAGAAGTGGAAGAGTGGGGTGGGAGGGGCAGAGGGAGTGGTGGAAGAGGGACAGAGGGATAGGGGAAGGGGGCGGGGGGAGAGGGAAGGGGTTGGGGTAGAGAGTGAAGTGGGGTGGGGGAGAGAGGGATGGGTGGGAGAGGGGTGAGGAGAGGGAAACATAGAAACATAAGATTCTATAAGATCACCCCTCAATCTTCTAAATTCTAGCGAGTACAAGCCGAGTCTATCCAGTCTTTCTTCATATGAAAGTCCTGACATCCCAGGAATCAATCTGGTGAACCTTCTCTGTACTCCCTCTATGGCAAGAATGTCTTTGGGCATTGGGCATTGTTACATCACGCGATGACACGGTCACCAGGGGCTGGGGCTGGGGCTGGTGCAAAGGCATATGTAAATGCATCCATCCCGATTGGACATCTGCGAGCATTGGGCATTGTGACATCACACGATGGGAACGAATCTAAAGGCAGAAAGGCAGCCGGGCGGCAGACGGATGGCGGCAGCCACAGACTTTTAATATATAACTAGACCAAGTGCAGACCCGTCGGGTCTGTTTCCCCAACAGCGTTTGCGGGGGGGTGGGGGAGCACTCATATTAACCACCGCCCAAACTCACAGGTGGGGGGGGGGGAGGGGGGGGGGGGGGGGGGGTGAGAAGAGGGGAGGGAGGGGAGGGAGGAGGAGGAGGGAAAAAACGGGACAGATTTGCGAGGGAAAGGAGAGCGGGGGGTAGGGGGTGAGAGAGAGGGGATGGGGAGGGAGATGTGGGGGAGGGGGGGGGAGGTGGAGGGAGGTGAGGAGGGAGGGAGTGGGAGAGGGGTGGGTGGAGAGAGGGGAAAGAGTGGGGAGGGAGAGGAGGAGAGTGGAGGGGGAAGGGGGAGACAGGGAAGAGTGCGGAGGGAGGAGGAGAGGGGGTAGTAGGGGGAGTGATGGAAGAGGGACAGAGGGGGGTAGGAGGAAGGGGGTGGGTGGAGAGAGAGAGGGGAGGGGGTTGGGGTAGAGAGGGGAAGGGGGGTGGGTATAGAGTTGGATGGGTGGGAGAGGGAGAGGGAGAGGGGTGAGGAGAGGGAAACATAGAAATTAAGTGCAGTAGTAGGCCATTCAGCCCTTTGAGCCTGCACCACCATTCAATATGATCATGGCTGAACATCCAACTCAGTAACCTGTACCTGCCTTCTCTCCATACCCCCTGATCCCTTTAGCCACAAGGGCCACATCTAACTTCCTCTTAAATCTAGCCAATGAACTGGCCTCAACTACCTTCTGTGGCGGAGAATTCCAGAGATTCACCACTCTCTGTGTGAAACATGTTTTTCTCATCTCTGTCCTAAAGGATTTCCACCTTATCTTTAAACTGTGACCCCTTGTTCTGGACTTCCCCAACATCTGGAACAATCTTCCTGCATCTAGCCTGTCCAACCCCTTAAGAATTTTGTACGTTTCTATAAGATCTGCCCTCAATCTTCTAAATTCTAGCGAGTACAAGCCGAGTCTATCTTGTCTTTCTTCATATGAAAGTCCTGAAATCCCAGGAATAAGTCTGGTGAACCTTCTCTGTACTCCCTCTATGGCAAGAATGTCTTTGACCATTGGACATTGTGACATCACACGATGGAACGTTCAGCGGGTGCTGGTGCTCCTGCAAAGGCATATGTAAATGATTCCATTCCGATTGGACATATGTGAACATTGGGCATTGTGACATCACACGATGGAACGTTCACCAGGGACTGGAGCTGATTCTATGGGTGAGATGCCAGTTTTTTTTTTGAAATATTGGGAGGTGGGGGGGAGAAGGATTTGATTAAAAATGTGTACATAAATACGACAAAATGCAATCAGGAGTTTCTATAAGATCCTCCCTCAATCTTCTAAAATCTAGCGAGTACAAGCCAAGTCTATCCAGTCTTTCTTCATATGAAAGTCCTGACATCCCAGGAATCAGTCTGGTGAACCTTAACAATATAACCACATGACAATTACAGCACGGAAACAGGCCATCTCTACCCTTCTAGTCCGTGCCGAACCCATAATCTCCCCTAGTCCCATATACCTGCGCTCAGACCATAACCCTCCATTCCCTTCCCATCCATATAACTATCCAATTTATTTTTAAATGATAAAAACGAACCTGCCTCCACCACCTTCACTGGAAGCTCATTCCACACAGCCACCACTCTCTGAGTAAAGAAGTTCCCCCTCATGTTACCCTTAAACTTCTGTCCCTTAATTCTCGTTATGTCCCCTTGTTTGAATCTTCCCTACTCTCAGTGGGAAAAGCTTTTCCACGTCAACGCTGTCTATCCCTCTCATCAATTTAAAAACCTCTATCAAGTCCCCCCTTAACCTTCTGCGCTCCAAAGAATAAAGCCCTAACTTGTTCAACCTTTCTCTGTAACTTAGTTGCTGAAACCCAGGCAACATTCTAGTAAATCTCCTCTGTACTCTCTCTATTTTGTTGACATCCTTCCTATAATTAGGCGACCAAAATTGTACACCA
The DNA here is from genome assembly GCF_028641065.1 of Leucoraja erinaceus. Taxonomy (NCBI): domain Eukaryota; kingdom Metazoa; phylum Chordata; class Chondrichthyes; order Rajiformes; family Rajidae; genus Leucoraja; species Leucoraja erinaceus. The sequence continues at coordinate 244,439 of NC_073390.1, forward strand.
TACTCCAGAATTGGCCTCACCAATGCCTTGTACAATTTTAACATTACATCCCAACTTCTATACTCAATGCTCTGATTTATAAAGGCCAGCGCACCAAAAGCTTTCTTTACCACCCTATCTACATGAGATTCCACTTTCAGGGAACTGTGCACAGTTATTCCCAGATCCCTCTGTTCACCTACATTCTTCAATTCCCTACCATTTACCATGTAATTCCCTACCATTTACCATGTAATTCCCTACCATTTACCATGTAATTCCCTACCATTTACCATGTAAGAGGAGAGAAGTGGGAGAGTGGGGCGGAAGGGGTAGAGAGACTGGTGGAAGAGGGACAGAGTGGTGGGGTAGAAGGGGGTGGGGTAGAGAGGGAAGGGGGGTGGGGGAGAGAGAGAGATGGGTGGCAGAAGGAGAGGGGTGAGGAGAGGGAAACAGAGAAACATAGAAATTAAGAGCAGGAGTAGGCCATTCGGCCCTTCGAGCCTGCATCACCGTTCACCATCCAACTCAGTATCCTGTACCTGCCTTCTCTCCATACCCCCTGATCCCCTTAGCCACAAGGGCCACATCTAACTCCCTCTTAAATATAGCCAATGAACTGGCCTCAATTACCCTCTGTGGCAGAGAGTTCCAGAGATTCACCACTCTCTGTGTGAAAAAAGTTCTTCTCAACTCGATTTTAAAGGATTTCCCCCTTATCCTTAAGCTGTGACCCCTTGTCCTGGACTTCCCTAACATCGGGAACAATCTTCCTGCATCTAGCCTGTCCAACCCCTTAAGAATTTTGTAAGTTTCTATAAGATCCCCTCTCAGTCTCCTAAATTCTAGAGAGTATAAACCAAGTCTATCCAGTCTTTCTTCATAAGACAGTCCTGACATCCCAGGAATCAGTCTGGTGAACCGTCTCTGCACTCCCTCCATGGCAATAATGTCCTTCCTCAGATTTGGAGACCAAAACTGTACACAATACTCCAGGTGTGGTCTCACCAAGACCCCGTACAACTGCAGTTGAACCTCCCTGCTCCTATACTCAAATCCTTTTGCTATGAAAGCTAACATACCATTCGCTTTCTTTACTGCCTGCTGCACCTGCATGCCTACTTTCAATGACTGGTGTACCATGACACCCAGGTCTCGCTGCATCTCCCCCTTTCCCAATCGGCCACCATTTAGATAATAGTCTGCTATCCCGTTTTTGCCAACAAAATGGATAACCTCACATTTATCCACATTATACTGCATCTGCCAAACATTTGCCCACTCACCCAGCCTATCCAAGTCACCTTCCAGTCTCCTAGCATCCTCCTCACAGCTAACACTGCCCCCCAGCTTAGTGTCATCTGCAAACTTGGAGATATTGCCTTCAATTCCCTCATCCAGATCATTAATATATATTGTAAATAGCTGGGGTCCCAGCACTGAGCCTTGCGGTACCCCACTAGTCACTGCCTGCCATTGTGAAATGGACCCGTTTACTCCTACTCTTTGCACTCTTTACTCTAATCATCCAGCTCAGTATCCCGTACCTGCCTTCTCTCCATACCCCCTGATCCCTTTAGCCACAAGGGCCACATCTAACTCCCTCTTAAATATAGCCAATGAACTGGCCTCAACTACCTTCTGTGGCAGAGAGTTCCAGAGACTCACCACTATGTGTGTGAAAAATGTTTCCATCATCTCAGTACTAAAGGATTTCCCCTTTATCCTTAAACTGTGTCCCGCGTGTCCTGGACTTCCCCAACATCTGGAACAATCTTCCTGCATCAGACAAATGCAATTCAGGGCTTTTCACTTCACAAGCAAAACCAGAATGACAGTTAGTGAAGAATTTGAATAATCACTGAGCGTTCTCTATGGCAACAATGTATTTGAGCATTGGGCATTGTGACATCACACGATGGAACGTTCACCATGGGCAGGGCTCCCGCAACGGCATATGTAAATGAATTCATTCCGATTGGACATATGTGAACATTGGGCATTGTGACATCACACGATGGAACATTCACCATGGGCTGGTTCTGCTTGTAGAAACATAGAAATTAGGTGCAGGAGTAGGCCATTCGGCCCTTCGAGCCTGCACCGCCATTCAATATGATCATGGCTGATCATCCAACTCAGTATCCCGTACCTGCCTTCTCTCCATACCCCCTGATCCCCTTAGCCACAAGGGCCACATCTAACTCCCTCTTAAATATAGCCAATGAAGTGGCCTCAACTACCCTCTGTGGCAGAGAGTTCCAGAGATTCACCACTCTCTGGGTGAACAAATGTTTGTCTCATCTTGGTCCTAAAAGATTTCCCCTTTATCCTTAAACTGTGACCCCTTGTTCTGGACTTCCCCAACATCGGGAACAATTTTCCTGCATCAATTTTCCTGCAACAATTTTCCTCCAACCCCTTAAGAATGTTGTAAGTTTCTATAAGATCCCCCCTAAAACTTCTAAATTCTAGCGAGTACAAACCAAATCTAACCAGTCTTTCTTCATACGAAAGTCCTGACATTCCAGGAATCATAGAAACATAGAACATAGAAATTAGGTGCAGGAGTAGGCCATTCGGCCCTTCGAGCCTGCACCGCCATTCAATATGATCATGGCTGATCATCCAACTCAGTATCCCGTACCTGCCTTCTCTCCATACCCCCTGATCCCCTTAGCCACAAGGGCCACATCTAACTCCCTCTTAAATATAGCCAATGAACTGGCCTCAACTACCCTCTGTGGCAGAGAGTTCCAGAGATTCACCACTCTCTGCGTGAAAAAAGTTCTTCTCATCTCGGTTTTAAAGGATTTCCCCTTTATCCTTAAGCTGTGACCCCTTGTCCTGGACTTCCCTAACATCGGGAACAATCTTCCTGCATCTAGCCTGTCCAACCCCTTAAGAATTTTGTAAGTTTCTATAAGATCCCCTCTCAATCTTCTAAATTCTAGAGAGTATAAACCAAGTCTATCCAGTCTTTCTTCATAAGACAGTCCTGACATCCCAGGAATCAGTTTCTGACTGCAAGAATCAGTCTGGTGAACCTTCTCTGTACTCCCTCTATGGCAAGAATGTATTTCTTCAGATTAGGAGACCAAAACTGTACGCTATACTCCAGGTGTGTTCTCACCAAGACCCTGAACAACTGCAGTAGAACCTCCCTGCTCCTATACTTAAATATCATTTTGCTATGAATGCTAACTTACCATTCGCTTTCTTCACTGCCTGCTGCGCCTGCATGCCTACTTTCAATGACTGGTGTACCATGACACCCAGGTCTCGTTGCATCTCCCCTTTTCCTAATCGGCCACCATTCAGATAATAGTCTACTTTCCTGTTTTTGCCACCAAAGTGGATAACCTCACAGTTTGTATACTAATCTCTTATTTGGGACCTTGTCGAAAGCCTTCTGAACGTCCAGATATAACACATCCACTGGTTCTCCCTTATCCACTCTACTAGTTACATCCTCAAAAAATTCTCTAAGATTCGTCAGACATGATTTACCTTTCATAAATCCATGCTGGCTTTGTCCAATGATTTCACCACTTTCCAAATGTGCTGCTATCCCATCTTTAATAACTGAATCTAGCATTTTCCCCACTACCAATGTTAGACTAACTGGTCTGTAATTCCCCGTTTTCTCCCTCCCTCCCTTTTTTAAAAATGGGGTTACATTAGGTACACTTCAATCCTCAGGAACTACTCCAGAATCTAAAGAGTTTTGAAAAATTATTACTAATGCATCCACTATTTCTGGGGCTACTTCCTTAAGTACTCTGGGATGCAGCCTATCTGGCCCGAGGGTCTTTAATCCTTCTTCCCGGCTCTTCCCGGCTAACCTGGATTTCACTAAGCTCCTCCATCTCATTTGACCCCCGGCCCCCTGCTATTTCCGGCAGATTATTTATGTCTTCCTTAGTGAAGACAGAACCAAAGTAGTTATTCAATTGGTCTGCCATGTCCTTGTTCCCCATGATCAATTCACCTGTTTCTGACTGCAAGGGACCTACGTTTGCTAATCTATTTCTCTTCACACATTTCTCCCAGTCCTCTGGTAGGCTGCTTTTTCTGGCTAACTTGTATGCTTCATCTTTTGTTTTGATACTATCCCTGATTTCCCTTGTTATCCATGGATGCACTACCTGCCCTGATTTATTCTTTTGCCAAACTGGGATGAACAATTGTTGTAGTTCATCCATGCAGCCTTTAAATGCCTTCCATTGCATATCCACCGTCAACCCTTTAAGTATCAATTGCCAGTCTATCTTGGCCAATTCTTGCCTCATACCCTCAAAGTTACCTTTCATTAAGTTCAGAACCCTTGTTTCTGAATTAATTACGTCACTCTCCATCCTAATGAAGAACTCAACCATATTATGGTCACTCAAAACAAGACTACTAACTAACCCTTCCTCATTACTCATATAATGAGTTAGTTACCCAATTGTAGCTAATTACAAAATTCAATTACTAGATCTAAACATCTATCCATTTCTTAAGAAAAGATTAACATTTTTTTTAAATAGCCTAAGTGTCCAAATAACATTCACACAAGAATTCACAATATAACATGATTTCTAAATCTCATTGTCATGGATTTATAGGCCAAATGGAAGGAATTTAGTGTTGCAAATTAATGGCCATTTAAATAATCTAATGAGTGGGTTTTTGAGGAACGTGATCGTTTGGAACGTTGCGGGCGTGGTGAATTTAAACCCCATATTGGCAGGAGAAATACCGCCGGTTCGTATGGGTCCTAAATCACCATTTCGCAACGTAAAATATGGATTAAAGACATCTTAAGAAGCACTTTTATACATAAAATAAACGGTTATCCTTTACCTGTCCCGTACGTGAAATCCGTCCCCGTTGTCAGCTTTAGAAACTGATTTTTAAATTCAAGCGTTAAATCCAGCGCTGAACAGATCGGGCGATTTAAAAAAAAAAATCACAGAACAGCCGTCGGAACAATTCTTCAGCAAAAGCTTGCACTCCGAGAAAATATATCCAGGACAGGTAGGAGAAATACCGCATTTTAACCCCCCCTCAAAGGCGCCAAAGTCGCGGACACGGCCAGTGGCAGAACTGCAGCGCTGCTGAAGGTAAGTTTTGTAACATACCTACACACTTTGCACAAAATTAAATTTAACATATATATATTGATATGAATGTGTGTTTGTGTGTGTCTGTGTGTGAGGCAGGTTAGAGGTAAATAAATGTCCCTCTCATTGATCAGAAGCAACTTTGATTTAAAGTATCACTATTACTCTCCATCTTATTTGTCAGAAGATGTACATAAACCATCAAGGCAATTATATATATAACTAGATCAAGTGCACACCCGTTGGGCGTGTTCCCGAAACAGCCGTTGCAAGGGGAGGGGGCAGCCCGAGGCGTCACACACAGACTAACCAACCTCTCTCACACACACACACACACACAATAACCAACCTCACACACACACACACAATAACCAACCTCACACACACACACAACCAACCTCACACACACACACACAGTAACCAACCTCACACACACACACACACACACACACACACACAGTAACCAACCTCACACACACACACACACAGTAACCAACCTCTCACACACACACAATAACCAACCTCACACACACACACAATAACCAACCTCACACACACACACACTAACCACCCTTCACACACACACACTAACCACCCCCATTGATATTATATTAAGAAGGGAGGGAGGAGAGGGGTAGGGCCGCCCAGCAGTCGTCAGCCTCAGAGTGAGCCTCAGCTTCATGGCCTCGCATCCTCGGTGCTTCAGACCCCGAGTACAGGGAAGGGTGGGGGGAGGATGGAGTGGCGGGCCGGCGTGATGCCGAGTGAGCCTGCGGGCCGCCAGCGAGGATGGCGAAAAGCAGCGGGGGTACCAGCCGATCTTTGGCTTCCGCCAGCGTGACAGAGCCGGGCCGAGGAGGGGGGGGGGGGGGGGGGGGGGGAGTGGAGTGGAGGAGCGCCGGGCGGCAGCAGCCAAAGATCTTATAGCGAAGATCTTTGGCAGCAGCCGTTATGGGCGCGCGAGGCACGCGATGAGAAGGTGGCCAGCGGGAGGTGCAAAAATTAGTGGGGGGGGGGGGGGGGGGGATTTTATTGTGTACAGAAAAATGACTACATTTAATGAGGAGTGGATCAGCGAATGTAAAAGTAAAATCGCTAGTGAAATGGTAAAAATCTCGGCGTTTTTGCGTCTGGTTTTCGCGGAGTAATGAATCAAAGGCAAAATCAAAATAACATATACCCACACACACACGCACAGTTTAAAAAGTATATAGATAGAGTATACACATAAATATATGCATATATATGAATATATATATAAATACATGCATATATATTTATATATTACTAGACTAAGTGGGACCCGTTGGGTCCCATGTTCACACGGGAGGGCTGTTCCCCCAACGCAATATTCCTTCCTCTCCACCAATTTCAATATTGGTGGCTAGTGGTGGGGGGGGCTTTATGGAGCGCTGGTATGGGTGTTGTTAGCTGCAGGGACTACTGGTGTCCAGAGGGTTAGTATGGACATTGTGGGCCAAATTGATTCTTGGGGTGGCAGCTCAGTCCCTCAAGCCTGATGTGCTCGCAGCTCACTCACGGCTAGTGGGCTGGTAGTTGACTCACAGCTATTCCTTGAAATTCCATTTCAAGCAGAGTGCAAGGCCACCAAATTCAAATCCATTTTCCTACCATTTCAAGCAGGGTGCAAGGCCATCAAATTCAAGTGCAGTTTCTTACCTCTTCGAGCAGGGCGCAAGGCCAACAAATTCAAGTGCAGTTTCATATCATTCAAGGAGGGTGCAAGGCCACCAAATTCAAATGCAGTTTCATACCATTTCATGCTGGGTCCAAAAACACCATATCCAAATGCAGTTTCATACCATTTCATGCAGGGTGCAAGGCCACCATATTCAAATGCAGTTTCATACCATTTCAAGCAAGGCAAAACTACCATAAAACCACACAAAACACCACACAGTTCAGTAGACATTCAGTGTGTTCAGTTGATTCACAGCTCAGAGTTGTGACCTCTCCCTCCCCCATCATACATAGGCTGAGCCACACCCACATTTCCGGGTTTTATAATCCCTCCCCTTTCCACCGGAAAAGGTGTGGCCTTCTGGGTGTGATTGACAGGAGAGAGATTCACAACATTTTTTAAACACTAACAACCATTAGCAGTGCATTTTTACTTCAATCCAAACAACCATTAGCAGTGCCGGAAGACGGAGGGGGGCTCTGAGCAAGGTGGCAAAAAAATTACGGCCATAGGTCGCGGCATTTTCTCAGAAATCATGCCACAGCGAGCCAAAAGCGGTCAAGATCAGACATTTAGTAATATAGATATTTACAAAGCTGCACACAAAGAAATGACATATGGGGTCAAATTTCAAATTCCTTGACAAGCACTTTATTGGGTTAATAACTAACATAGTATCAACAACAAATATAAGAAAAGATAGCACATTGATGACAAGTTTCTGAAAATGGCAACAGAATACACAAATACATTTTGTGTAACGGTTGTCGCGTGGTGTCTACCAAAGACCTGGTTGGCACAGTAAGTGCACATATTTCTTATTCCTTTCTATGTTGATGAATACCACATGGAACAATAAAATTGCAAACATCATTTCGACTTCATTCACCTGATCATGTAGTAGACTACTGCATCCATCTGAGTGGACACCGCATGTGATCTAAAAGGTACATTACCTTGTGGATCTGAGTGACATAGATGGCCGATGAGACAGTGTGTTGCCAAATTGAAGATTGGCTCTGTTTTAGTTTTGATGCCCAATTCATGTAAAAATGTGATATAGATGTATACACACACATATATATATATTTCTCTAGTTTCTTTCTGCAGATTTCCTCTAATTTATTTAGTAATCTTTTTCTTTCAATCTCTGTGTGTATGTACATATATATAATATATGACATATATATGTATGTGTGTATGTGTTTCACTATATATATTTATATATATCTATATACTAGACTGTGGGACCCGTTGGGTCCCAGCATCACACGGGAGGGCTGGTCACCAACGCAATATTCCACCTCTCGACAAATTCCAATATTGCTCGCCAGTGGGGGGGGGACGACGGGGGGGGCTTTCTGTTGCGCTAGTATGGGTGTTGCGGGCCGAAGGTACTGGTTTCTAGAGGGCTAGTATAGACATTGATGGCCGAATGGATTCTTGGGCTGGCAGCCAACTGTTGCAACGATTTTAAAAACCAAGCCAAGGCAAACTATTTGGCTGCAGCCACCCGATAACCAAAATTCATTTTGTGAACACAAACTTGTTAAAAAGGCGAGGCAAACAATTGGGCAGCAACCACCTGACAGCCGCATCGAGGGGACTCACCATGGAGTAGAAGTATGTTCAGTGTTATTTGCAGCTCAGAGAGCCGTGATCCTCTCGTTTCCTGGGTCTGGCAGAGACTGAGTGAGGGACTACACTTCCGGGTTTTATAGTCCCTACCCCCTGCCGCCAGCGGGGGCGGCAGAGAGAATGGGGATTATTTTTTAATCATTAATATCTCTCTGATTTTTCATCGATGGGGAAAATCCTCCAGTCCCAGAAGGCGAAGAGGGGCTCTGAGCGAGGTGGCCAACAATGACGGCTGTAGGTGGCTGCATTCTCTCGAAAATCACACCGCAGCGAGCCAAAAGCGGTCAAGATCACTATATTTATATCAATATATATATTTATATATATCACTATATATATATATATATATATATATATATATATATATATATATATATATATATATATATATATATATATATATATATATATATATTATATATATATCACTATATATATATCACTATATATCACTATATCTATCTAATATATAAAAGTCTGTGGCTGCCACCTGCCGTCCGTCCGTCCGGCTGCCTTTCTGCCTTTTAATTCGTTCCATCGTGTGATGTCACAATGCCCAATACTTGCAGATGTCCAATGGGAATGGATCCATTTACATGGACAGCTGCCGGCCGCCTTTCTTCCTTTGATTCCCTGCAACTCCGAACCCAGACGTAGAATCGCTGACATCTTTTCCATTTCGGTAGAGATTTCACTTTTCTTTCTAAGTATCCACTCTTCATTAGATTTTGTCGTGTTTAAGTGCACATTTTTAATCAAATCCTTTCTCCCCCCCCCCCCCCCCCCCCCCCCCCCCCCCCCCCACCCATATTTCAAAAATAAACTGGCTTCTCACCCATAGAAGCAGCCCCAGCCCCTGGTGAACGTTCCATCGTGTGATGTCACAATGCCTGATGCTCACAGATGTCCAATCGGAATGGATCCATTTACATATGCCTTTGCAGGAGCACAAACACTTGGTGAACATTCCATCGTGTGATGTCACAATGTCCAATGCTCAAAGACATTGTTGCCACAGAGGGAGTACAGAGAAGGTTCACCAGACTGATTCCTGGGATGACAGGACTTTCATATGAAAAAAGACTGGATAGACTCGGCTTGTACTTACTAGATTTTAGAAGATTGAGGGGGATTCTTATAGAAACTTACAAAATTCTTAAGGGGTGGAAAGGCTAGATGCAGGTAGATTGTTCAAGATGTTGGGGAAGTCCAGGACAAGGGCTCACAGTTTAAGGATAAGCGGTAAATCTTTTAGTACCGAGATGAGAAAAACATTTTTCACACAGAGAGTAGTGAATCTCTGGAATTCACTGCCACAGAAGGTAGTTGAGGCCAGTCCATTGGCTATATTTAAGCCAATGTTGGATGTGGTCCTTGTGGATAAAGGGATCAGGGGGTATGGAGAGAAGGCAGGTACAGGATACTGAGTTGGATGATCAGCCATGATCATATTGAATGGTGGTGCAGGCTCAAAGGGCCGAATGGCCTACTCCTGCACTTAATTTCTATGTTTCTATCTTTCCCTCTCCTCACCCCTCTCCCTCTCCCACCCACCCATCCCTCTCTCCCCCACCCCCCCCCACCCCCTTCCCACTCTACCCCACCCCCCCCTTCCCTCTCTTCCCCCACCCCCTTCCCCCTACCCCTCTGTCCCTCTTCCACCACTCCCCCTACCCCTCCCTCCCCCACTCTTCCACTTCTCTCCTCTTACCCCACCCCTCTCCCCTCCGCCACCCCTCTCTCTTCCCCTCCCTTCCCCTCTCTCCCCCCCCACCCCTTCCTCCTACCTCTCTGTTCCTCTTCCACCACTCCCCCCCGTCCCTCTTCCATCACTCCCGCTATCCCTCTACCCCTCTGTCCCTCCCCACTCTTCCACTTCTCTCCCCCTCCCCCTCCTCCCCCTCTCCCTCTCTCCCCCTCTCCTCCACACCCCTCTCCCATCCCTCTCTCCCCACTCCCTTCCCTCTCTACCCCACCCCATCCCTCTCTCCCCGCCCCCTTCCCCTATCCCTCTGTCCCTCTTCCATCACTCCCCCTACCCCTCTCCTCCTCCTCCCTCCCCACTCTTCCACTTCTCTCCCCCCCCTCCCCCCTCCACTCTCCCTCCCCACTCTTTCCCTTCTCTCCCCCCACCCCCTCTCCCCCTCCCTCCCTCTTCCCCCCCCTCCCCCACATCTCTCTCCCCATCCCCCTCTCTCACCCCCTACCCCGCTCTCCTTTCTTTCTCCCAAATCTGTCCCGTATCCTCCTCCTCCTCTCCCCTCCCCTCCCTCCCCTCTTCTAACCCCGCCCCTCTCCCCACCAGGTTAGTGTGATGCCGCAGCCCCCCCCCTAGTTTTATATATTGATGCCGCAGCCTAGTAAAAATCGCGTTTTAAACCCGCCCCCTCTAAACAGCGCCAAAATCGCGCACACGGGCTGGGGCAGATTCTCAGTGACGATTCAGGTAGGTTTTGCAACATACCTACATATACCTATCTAATTTATTTTGAAATGATAAAATCAACCAGCCTGCACCATTTCCACTCGAAACTCATTCCACACAGCTACCACTCTCTGAGCAAAGAGGTTCCCCCACATGATACCCCTAAACATCTGTCCCTTAATTCTCAAATCATGTCCTCTTGTTTGAATCTGCCCTACTTTCAATGGAAAAAGCTTATCCACGTCTATCAAGTCCCCCCTTAACTTACTGCGCTCCAGAGAATAAATACCTAACTTGTTCAACCTTTCTCTGTAACTTAGTTGCTGAAACCCAGACAACATTCTAGTAAATCTCCTCTGTACTCTATATATTTTGTTGACATCTATCCTATAATTTGGCGACCAAAATTGTACACCATACTCCAGAATTGGCCTCACGAATGCCTTGTACAATTACATCACAACTTACATCCCAACTTCTGTACTCAATGCTCTGATTTATAAAGGCCAGCACACCAAAAGCTTTCTTTACCACCCTATCTACATGAGATTCCACCTTCAGGGAACTATGCACAGTTATTCCTAGATCCCTCTGTTCAACTGCATTCCTCAATTCGCAACCATTTACCATGTACGTCCTATTTTCATTTGTCCTGCCAAGATGTAGCATGTCACACTGATCAGCATTAAACTCCATCTGCCATCTTTCAGCCCACTCTTCCAAATGGCCTAAATCTCTCTGTAGACTTTGAAAATCGACTTCATTATCCACAACACCACCTATCTTAGTATCATCTGCATACTTACTAATCCAATTTACCACACCATCATCCAGATCATTGATGTATATGACAAACAACAGTGGACCCAACACAGATCCCTGAGGCACCCCACTAGTCACCGGCCTCCAACCTGACAAACATCCATCCACCATTACTCTCTGGCATCTCCCATTCGTCCACTGTTGAATCCATCTTGCTACCCCAACCATTAATACCCAACAATTAAACCAACCTTCCATGTGGAACCTTGTCAAAGGCCTTACTGAAGTCCATATAGACAACATCCACCACTTTACCCTCATCAATTTCCCTTGTAACCTCTTCAGAAAATTCAAGAAGATTAGTCAAACATGACCTCCTCACAGTTCACACTGCCACCCAGCTCTGTGCCATTGTGCTAATGTTACTTTGAATCCCTTCATCCAAATCGTGGATATATATTGTAAATAGCTGCGGTCCCAGCACTGAGCCTTGCGGCACTCCACTAGTCACTGCCTGCCATTCTGAAAGGGACCCGTTAATCCCTACTCTTTGTTTCCTGTCTGCCAACCACTTCTCTATCCATGTCAGCACTCTACCCCCAATACCATGTGCCCTAATTTTGCCCACTAATCTCCTATGTGGGACCTTATCAAATGCTTTCTGAAAGTCCAGGTACACTACATCCACTGGCTCTCCCTTGTCCATATTCCTAGTTACATGTTCAAATAATTCCAGAAGATTAGTCAAGTATGATTTCCCCTTCGTAAATCCATGCTGACTCAGACCAATCCTGTTACTGCTATCCAAATGTTTGCTATCTCATCTTTTCTAATTGACTCCAGCATCTTCCCACCACTGATGTCAGGCTAACTGGTCTATAATTCCCTGTTTTCTCTCTCCCGCCTTCTTAAAAAGTGGGATAACATTAGCTACCCTCCAATCCACAGGAACTGATCCTGAGTTTATAGAACATTAGAAAATGATCACCAATGCATCCACAATTTCTAGAGCCTCTTCCTTAAATACCCTGGGATGCAGACCATCAGGCCCTGGGGATTTATCAGCCTTGTTCCATCAGTCTATCCAACATCATTTCCTGTCTAATGTGGATATCAATCAATATCAGTTTTGTTCGTCACTTGCACATAAAGTGCAAGGGAAATGAATTTGCCAGCAGCAATACAATGAAAAAAGAACACACAAAACACCATAAAAATGTAACACAAACATCCACCACAGCATTCATCACTGTGGTGGAAGGCACAGAAATTGGCCAGTCCTCCTCCATTATCCATTTTCCCCTGTGGTCAGGGCCTCAACGCTCTGCAGCCGCCACTGAGGGCGTCCTGATGAGTAGACAAGGTAAAGTCCAGGTAAGTCCTGAATCAAGATTCAAGATTCAAGATTCAAGATAGATTTAATTGTCACATGTGCCTGATGGCACAGTGAAATGAATTACCATACAGCCATACAATAAAAATCAACAGGACACAACACACTATAGGGTTTAACATAAAACATCCCCACACAGCAGAATCAATGTTTCCCACTGTGTGGGAAGGCACCAAAGTCAGTCTCTTCCTCCACTGTTCCCCGTGGTCAGGGCCTCCCCAAGCCCTCCGCAGTTGCCGCTACGGGCGGCCCGATGTTCAGGACCGCATGCCGGGGTGTTAAAAGTCCGACGTCGGGGCTGCGGGACGTCCTCAGCGGCGTGGACACAGAGTCGGCCCCCTCCTACCGGAGTCGGCGGCTTCCAAAGTCCGTAGGCCGCGCCGGGTGGAGACTGCTGCTGGAGACCCTCTGCAAGGCGCTCCAGGACTCCACGATGGCCGTCAGCGCCGCCCGCGTTGGAAGCTCTCCGCACCAGAGCTCCACGATGTTGGAGCAACAGCCCAGCGCTCTGGAGCTCCAACGGCGACCCAGGTAGGTATCGCCCGCTCCACAGTGACTCCAACGCTGCGCCGCTGCTGTAGCAGCCCTGGTCCGGTTCCCGGTCCCGGTCCCCGGCAGGAAAGGCCGCTCCGATCCAGCTGGTAGGCCGCGAGGTGGGGGGGGCGAGGACGCGACTCGGAGAAATAGTCGCGTCCCCGCCAGGAAGAGACTGAGAAACGGTTTCCCCCTTACCCTGCCCCCCTCCCCCACATAAAAAAGTTAAAGTTTCCCCCAACACAAGACTTTAGACTAACTAAAAATAATAAAAAAGACAGAAATAACAGACAGGCTGTAGGTAGAGGCTGCTGCCAGTGCAGCGCCCCTAGAGGTAATCTGCGCTTCCCCACCGGAGACCAGGGCTTCAGGTTGTTATAGGCCGCAGGCCAGCGTTCGAAGATTTAAAGTCTCTGCAGTGCCGCAGCCAGAAGCACCGCAGACCGCAGGGCCGCCAGTCGGAGCTCGCCTCCTGATGGTAAGTCCATGCCACACCGGCAGTAGAAGTAGGTAGCGGGCCAGCGGTCGGAGCTTCTTCACCTCCGGGGTCTCCAACGTGGGATCCCAGGCAGATGCAGCGCTAGCTGGAGCTCCGCAGACCACGGTTTCAGGCTGCCGTGGGCCAGCGAACGGAGTGCTCCCCTCTGGCGACACCCGTCGAGGGCTCGCCCACTCAGCGACGAGAGTCAACACTGCGCCCGCCGCTGAAGCCCCGGGCACGCCTCCGTGAAAGCCCGCACCGATCCTCGCTGTTAGTCCACATGGTAGGCGACATGGAAAAAGTCCCCACTCCATGGAGGAGGCGACCAAAGCGGTTTCCCCCTCACCCCCCCACACCACCACCCACACAATACACACAGAGAGATACCAAACACACACATTAGGACACACTAAAAAACGTTAAAAAGTAGAAATAACTAACGCGCTGCAGGCAGGGCTGCCGCCTTACAGCACTTCCACCGACCTTCAGTTCCTCCATCACCCCAGATCCTCTGGCCACTAATATATCAGGAAGATTGTTTGTGTCCTCCTTGGTGAAGACAGATCCAAAGTACCTGTTCAACTCATCTGCCATTTCCTTGTTCCCCATAATAAATTCACCTTTTTCAGTCTTCAAGGGTCCAACTTTGGTCTTAACTAATTTTTTCCTCTTCACATACCTAAAGAAGCTTTTACTATCCTGCTTTATATCCTTGGCTAGCTTACCGTCGTACCTCATCTTTTCTTCCCGTATTGTCTTTTTGGTTATCTTCTGTTGTTCTTTAAACATTACCCAATCCTCTTGCTTCCCACTCATCTTTGCTACGTTGTACTTCTTTGCTTTAATTTTTATACTGTCCCTGACGTCCCTTGTCAGCCATGGTCGTCCCTTTCTCCCCTTGGAACCTTTCTTCCCCCTAGGAATGAACTGATCCTGCACCTTCTGTATTATTACTAGAAACACCTGCCATTATTGTTCCACTGTCATCCCTGCTAGTGTATCTTTCCAATCAACTTCGGCCAGCTCCTCCCTCATGGCCCCATAGTCCCCTTTATTCAACTGCAACACTGACACCTCCAATCTACCCTTCTCACTCTCCAATTGTAGATTAATCCTGACCATGTTATGGTCACTACACTACATCTACGATAACATTTTTATATATCCAGCTGACATTTTCCCCATCGAGTTCTAAACCGACTTATCTGAATATGTCATGCTTTATTTCTCGACATTACTGACAATATTTAAAATTATGACAAAACTTTGAATTTAAAATGACTGCCTTCACTGATGACGTCACAATGGGTCTGCTCCGCGCGTCGTTCTTCCACGCACGACGTATGACGTCACTACCCCCCTCCCCACCCCAAGGCCCGCGGTTATTCAAAAGACGCAGAAACGTGGGGCCCTGAACTGGAGCGGCAAAGCTGTCAGCTCTTCGGTTCAGCTCCTCGGGTCGGGTCGAGTCTTCTCTCTCCCCCTCTCCCTCTCTCCCTGCCCCTCTACCCCTCCCTGCCCCTCTCCCTCTCCCTGCCCCCCTCTCTCTGCCACCTCTCTCTCTCTCTGCCTCTCTCTCACTCTCATCACTCATCTCTCTGCCACCCCCCTCTTTCTCTCTGCCCCCTCCCTTTCTCTGTCCCCTCTCTCTCACCGCCCGCTCTCTCTCACTGCCCCCTCGCTCTCACTGCCCCCTCGCTTTCTCTGCCCCCTCGCTCTCTCTGCCCCCTCTCTCTCTCTGCCCCCTCAATCTCTCTGCCCCCTCTCTCTCTGCCGCCACCCTCTCTCCCCCTGTTCTAACCACGCAGAGATAAGGACGAGCGATCCAGGGCCGCATCTAATAATCCCGATTCTTGAGTTCGAATGCCACCAGATTAGATGTGAAAGGTAAATTGAGTTGATTGCTTGACATTTGGAAGGAGAATATATCGTCTTGCTGTAAAGTTCTAATAGGATCAGTCATCCCCGTCAGAGGACTCCTGCTGTCTGACTTACATGTGATATCAGCCCGGTTTCATTCCTTGGGTTTAATCGCGCCCTTGTATGGAATGGTAAACCGCTGTCCATCAGTGTACTCTAGATCAATGTCTAAGGTGCAACGAGAGATGGGATGGCGTGATTCACTTTCCTCCCTCTTCTCCCACCTCCCCGTTCCCACCAGATTCTCCCATATAAATATTCTGATCACGAGATTTCTCAAACTGTTACTTCTGTGTTATCCCAATTTTTCATTAATCACAGGTAGTGTCACGGATGTTAACTGCTCTCTCTGTCTGCTAACATCTTTACAATTTCAAACGGAAACGAGTCGCTCGATTGTCCCCCATTGTCCCAGGAAAGGCGGCGAATGGCGGAATCCTGATCGGGTGCTGGATGGAGCACAACTGTCTGGGAATGTGGGGGAATGGAGTTGATATACGTACGGTTAGCAAGGATTGTATGGCTGATGGTCGCCCAGAACTTGGAGGGCCGAGTATTCTGGAGTAGTCAGTTGTTCCGATTATGAATCATTTGAATTATTGAGGTGAGCGGGTATCTCGCTGCGTTCATGAGCTGTTCTCTAAACTTAGACTGAGTTACCCCATAAATGAACGTGTTTGTGCAGCAACTTACTGCCATCAGTATGTCTCCGACGTGTTGAAATATGTATTCAGAAACGGTGTAATTACGGGGATCCGCCCCGCTAAATGTGTAATAAATGAAATCGGCAACAAGTAGCGACCACAGAACGATGAAGCTACCGGATATGGTGAAGAGTAGAATCGCAGACCTTCTCCTGCTCTCCATCTCCGGGTCACTACGTTTGTCCCCATTGCTCTGAATCCTCAGGCCCTTACGGACCCGACTGGCTACTAAAATATGCCTGACCGTCAAAGTGTTGAGCAGCATTATTAATACGAAAGGAAGCAACGGTGTTAGAACAGTAGCAAGCCAATCATAACCCACCCAGCCGGGATCAGTATAAGCGCTCGGCTTCCGAAAACAGTCCCAGGCCACATTGTTAATCACCTTGCCAGCTTCATAGATAAAGTACAAGGGGATATTTTTGCAACAGAGCAGAATACCAGTTGTTGTGAGAACCACAGCTGCAGCTTTCCCCGTGCAATATTTAGCTTTCATCTTCTGGCAGCAAATGGCGACAAATCGATCAAAGGTGAAAAAGACGGTAAACCAGACAGAACAGTCTGTAGCTGCACGGCCCGCCACGTGGATAACAATGCACATTTGGGTCATGTCCAGGAACGTCCCGTAGAAATAATAATAACTGAGCCGCCATAGTATGACCTCAATGATGATGGTCAGTAGATCCGCCGTTGCCATGGCAACCAGGTAACGAGTGGTGCAGGTTGAGAGGCCGCATTTACCCCGCGACAGGATCACAATCGCCACCAAATCCACTGTAAATAATGACCGAAATTAATAGTAGATCGTTCATGTTTCTCAGAATGCGCATTTCAGGCTGACATTCACAATGGTCATACTTTGTTTTGTGATCTTTGAAGATGATATATTTGGAAGGTCTCATATGTTCACCTCCCTTGTTCAACCCCAGATCCGAGACTGAAGGAAGTGGTACCGGGAGTGGAGCAAGGGGCTGGATTATCACGTGATAGCAGGGGAGCTTTTTGCAGGAACAGTAAGCAGTAAGTGTAGATTAGTTAGCTATCCTTGCAACTTGCAAAACAATGTATTCTGGTATTGAGGTATTTCCTTCAAATTACACTTAGTTAGCAATAATGTAACCTTTACCAGTAAGGTTTTTGCAAGATTAATGAAAGTGAATGTTGGTTGGTGCAAACGCCAATACAGTGTTTACAAAGCTGTGGTTACTTTCCAAACATCCGTCTCCAACCAACATGTAGTTAACAACGTGTTGTATACTATCGTTTCTGATGTGTCCCGCGAAGCTTAGGTTATTGTCCATACATCGACATCTAACTAACATGTGGTTAGTAATAAAGTGTTGTAAACTAAAGCTTCTGAATTATCTCTGCCTGACACGGTATTGCTTGATTCATAGAAGGGATTTGTGCTTGCTACAAACAGTCTAGTTTAGTGTTTCCAAAGCTGAGGAGTTATTGTCCATACGTCCGCCTATAAATAACATGCATTTAGAACTAACGGGTTGTAAAGTAACGTTTCTGATGTCTCTCATGAAGCTGAATCGGTTGGAGTCATTTATTTGATAGTAGCTCCTCGTTCTGAAAAATTATTGCAAGATTCATGGAAGTGAATGCAACTTGATGCAAAAAGACTGATTGGGTATTTCCAAAGCAGTAGAGTTATTTTGATAAATCAGCCTCTAATGAAAGGTTCGTGAGCAGTAACGTATTGTTCACTAACTTTTCTAAAGGGACCAGGGGGTATGGAGAGAAGGCAGGTACAGGATACTGAGTTGGATGATCAGCCATGATCATATTGAACGGCGGTGCAGGCTCGAAGGGCCGAATGGCCTACTCCTGCACCTATGTTCTCTGTTTCTATGTTTCTCAGGAAGCTGGCACGATTGGGGTCACGTATCTTATTGTAGTACCTTGCTATGCACAACCCTGTCTCACTGGGTCGCCTGTTGCTTTAATAAGAGAGTATAAATTACAGTAACTGCTCTACTATTATACATGCCCGCTGTGTTAAATGTGCTTCCTTTTCCCAAACTCCACAGAAACCATGTCGACTCTTATATCCCTCGTCAGGTCACTGGTATCTGGGCGTAGAAAGAAAATCTGGCAATGTAAATCTCCGACACTCCATGACCTTACCTTTCATATGAGGCAATTCCCACGCTCCACGGATGTTAGCGGGTCCCTAATTCCTGTTCTCTCTTTATACCTGGTGGCGGTACTGTTAGGTTTTTTCCAACATCGTTCAATCTCAATTAAAATACTTTATTGTGTAGCATTTCAGATCATGCGCCGTTAACTTTCTTCTTAATAATAGAAGGAATGACTAATAAAAAATCGTTCTGGAGATTTAATCCCCAAATTGTAAACAACCCGTAGGAATGGAATTTTTTTTTTAGACCAATGATACATCAGGTATATCACCCTCATTATTATGGGAATCGTTTAAGGCAATTGTCAGAGGGTTGATAATTTCATACCAAGCATTTAAAAATAAATAAAAAACTAAGATAGAACAATTGAATCTAGAAGAAAAAATGAGACAATTGGACTTAAACAACGCCAAAGACCCAACTAGGGATAAACATAATAAGGTATTAATATTGAAATTTAAATTGAACAGAATCTTATCTGAAAGAATCATTAGACGATTCCAAATTACAAAACAGGAAAAGTTTGAATTCGGCGACAAGCCACATAAACTCCTGGCACGCCAAATGAAAAAACGGGAAAAGGAACATATGATACCAAAAATTAGGTCAGATAAAGGGGAATTGATAACACTACCCAAAGATATTAACAAATGATTTGCTCAATTCTACCAAAATGTATATACATCAAAAATATCAACAGATAGTATCAAAATCACAATTTGTTTGGAAAAGTATAATCTCCCAAAACTTAATGTGATGGAACAGGAAGAATTAGGAGCTCACATTTTAATTAATGAAATAGAAGAGTCAGTAAAGTCTTTGAAGAACGGTAAAACACCAGGACCGGACGGTTTTAGTAATGAATTCTATAAAAAAATGTTATTAAATAATTTCTCCACGTCTACAGAAACTTTACACATATGTATTCAAAGAACAGAAACAACCAGAAACACTAGCGGAGTCGACTATAACACTAATACCTAAAAAGGATAAAGATCTAGAAGACCTCGGGTGATATAGAGCCATTGCATTATTAAATACAGATCAGAAAATATTAGCCAAAACCTTAGCAAGAAGACTAAGCAATTATGTTAGTAAATTTAAAAAACCTGGATCAAACGGAGTTTATACCTAAGAGACATTCATTTAATAATTTGAGACGTCTCTTTAATATAATGTACTCATATAAGTTAGAAGAGGAAGACTTATTTCATTGGATGCAGAAAAAGCATTCGATCAGATGGAATGGGAATAACGTTTTAAAGTATTACAAACATTTCAAATGGGAGATAATTTTACCCTATGGATAAAATTATTATATGATAAGCCCACGGCTAGAATACTGACTAATAATATACTATCCCCGAAATTTCAACTATCCGGGGCTATAGGCAGGGATGTGCCTTATCACCCCTTCTATTTGCCCTAGTGATAGAGCCCTTAGCAGAAAATATAAGAATGCACCCTAATATTCATGGTTATAATACTCCAATAATAAAATATCATTATATGCAGACGATACAAAATCACAAATTAGCATACCTAATTTATTAAACTTAATAGAAGAATCTGGTTCCTTTTCAGGATATAGAATAAATTGGAATAAAAGCGAAATAATGACGATAAAACCTCAAGAGTCAACACATCTTTTAAAACACCCCTTTAGAATTACTAGAGAAAGATTTAAATATTTGGGTATTCAAATTACCAGAAAATATAAATCTCTATTTAACGCAAACTACCTGCCCTTACTTACTAAATTAAAAACGTCGATCCACTTTTGAAAAACACTACCGATGTCCTTAATAGGCAGAATAAATGCCATTAAAATGATTTTTCTTCCACAAATACTGTATTTGTTCCAATCATTACCTACATACATACCTAAAAGGTATTTTGTAGGTATTGTGCCCGAAGATCTTAATGGATGAGAGAATCCCGCCAGTCCGGCACCAGCCAAGTCGCGTGCGTTGCAGACTGTCGGAGTTTTTATTGCCAGCGGCATCTAAATTATGAACCAACACCTGCTGACACCCCACCTCTAGTAATGACCCATTTCGTACGTTTCCCTCCTAACGGTTGTTTTAACCATATAACCACCACATAACAATTACAGTACGGAAACAGGCCATCTTTAGTCCGTGCCGAACACGTATTCTCCCCTAGTCCCATCTACCTGCACTCACTTAACGGTTTATAATTTTTAGACTATTAAATAAAAACCAATGTGATATATAAATGACCATTGCACTTATCTACGATGACCGCCGTGGCGTCAACGATAGTGTAGCATTTTACAATGCCGCCGGGAACGAGACCAATCCGAGGTACCGCATGCAAACCTGCAAAAGCTATTTTAACAATGTTCTTACCAGGGACGCCAATAACTGCAATAATCAGGTAACATATTTTCCTGATACTTTTAAAAGTTGCAAGCATCTTCTCGAAGAATGAATCAGTGGAGGAGTTGCCAGCGATCTCTGTAAAGGGACGTCTGAACAAATGCATCTGTTATGCTCATAATTTATACCCTGTTGCAGTCCTCCAGCGACTGCCAGCGATCATTATCGTCACTTCACAGTTCACTTCACAATCTGGAGAAAAACATGCTGTCATTACAGTTAAATCCCCAGTTTGACGTTAAATACTTGCATTGCCGGCATTATAAATCTCGAAGCGAAGCAATTGGGACCCCTGAGATCAGTGGGGGAGCTTAATGCGTGAAACATTTTTCTTGGCCTATTTTTGTCCTTATCCATTCAACTGCTCTCTTGATTCTATCAAAAGTGTCCACACTAGCGTTTGCTAACCCTTCTGACTACCCTGTTGATTCACCTCACCCGCATGTCTGTCCTTTGTCTTCTCCATTGAGATTAAGGTTAGAGTGAGGCTACACAAAACTTGAGAACAATACTTTATGTTCTGATTGGGTAGCTTACAACCCAAGGACAAGAACACTGACATCACCCTTCATTTCCAATTTCAACTAAAATCACCCCCACCCATGTCCCCACAGTCACCCAGGTCTCCACCCATTTTCCAACCATCTGTGGCCTCTTTTCTCCTCCTTCATATTCTCACGTGTCGTTGCCGCCCCGATTTCCCATTATACTCTCTCATTTCACCCCTGCCTCTCTATATTTCTCTCCTTATCGGCCACTCATTTGACTCTTGGCCTCCAGCATTTGTCCCGTTTTCCAACCATTCGCCAATGAGTCCTCGCTCACATCTGTGTCGAACTATCACGTGCGAGGCATTGCCCAACTCCCCCTCTCTTTTCCATCTGGGGTCAGAAGGTATGGGAGGAAGGGAGGATAATGGAGGGAGAGAGTAGCCTTGATGGGCCGAATGGCCTACCTTTTTCTCCTATCACTTATGATCTTATGATTTTTCTCCCCTCCCCTCCTACTCAATTTGTATGAGGAATTGTTCCGAATCGAGCCGAATCGTTCGTGACCGTTTCATCCACAGAAGCTGTGTGGGTCCACAGGGCGGGGCTCTTCCAAGCACATTCTATTTGCAGGCTCGTATGAAGCTTTTCAACAAGGGGGGTGGCATGACAGGATTACAAAAAATGTATGTGAAGTAATGTGCACACAGCACACATCACGAGCGTGAAGCACTGTAGTGGCTGGGGGTTTAGATGCTCTCTGTCGCACTCTGAGCTTTACTTTGGAATATTTTTGCACCAAACTTATGACCAATATTTTAGAAATCATTTTGGTTGAGTCAAGATTAATGAGTGGATGTAATGGGATGATTGGGATCATTGTTGTATACATTTTTTTTAAATCAAGAATTGTTGTCCTTGTTTTAATAATCAAGTTGTACTGTTTGTGAAAAGTGAAAAGAAAGAGATTAGTTAAAACAAATGTAGGTCCCTTGCAGTCAGAAACAGGGGAGTTGATCATGGGGAACAAGGATATGGCGGACCAATTGAATAACTACTTTGGTTCCGTCTTCACTAAGGAATACATAAATAATTTGCCGGAAATAGCAGGGGACCGCGGGTCAAAGGAGTTGGAGGAATTGAGTGAAATCCAGGTTAGCCGGGAAGTGGTGTTGGGTAAATAGAATGGATTAAAGGCCGATAAATCCCCAGGGCCAGATAGGCTGCATCCCAGAGTACTTAAGGAAGTAGCTCCAGAAATAGTGGATGCATTAGTAATAATCTTTCAAAACTCTTTAGATTCTGGAGTAGTTCCTGAAGATTGGCGGGTAGCAAACGTAACCCCACTTTTTAAGAAGGGAGGGAGAGAGAAAATGGGGAATTACAGACCAGTTAGTCTAACATCGGTAGTAGGGAAACTGCTAGAGTCAGTTATTAAAGATGGGATAGCAGCACATTTGGAAAGTGGTGAAATAATTGGACAAAGTCAGCATGGATTTACGAAAGGTAAATCATGTCTGACGAATCTTATAGAATTTTTCGAGGATGTAACTAGTAGCGTGGATAGGGGAGAACCAGTGGATGTGGTGTATCTGGACTTCCAGAAGGCTTTCGACAAGGTCCCACATAAGAGATTAGTATACAAACTTAAAGCACAAGGCATTGGGGGTTCAGTATTGATGTGGATAGAGAACTGGCTGGCAAACAGGAAGCAAAGAGTAGGAGTAAACGGATCCTTTTCACAATGGCAGGCAGTGACTAGTGGGGTACCCCAAGGCTCAGTACTGGGACCCCAGCTATTTACAATATATATTAATGATCTGGATGAGGGAATTGAAGGCAATATCTCCAAGTTTGCAGATGACACTAAGCTGGGGGGCAGTGTTAGCTGTGAGGAGGATGCTAGGAGACTGCAGGGTGACTTGGATAGGCTGGGTGAGTGGGCAAATGTTTGGCAGATGCAGTATAATGTGGATAAATGGGAGGTTATCCATTTTGGTGGCAAAAACAGGAAAGCAGACTATTATCTAAATGGTGGCCGATTGGGAAAGGGGGAGATGCAGCGAGACCTGGGTGTCATGGCACACCAGTCATTGAAGGTAGGCATGCAGGTGCAGCAGGCAGTAAAGAAAGCGAATGGTATGTTAGCTTTCATTGCAAAAGGATTTGAGTATAGGAGCAGAGAGGTTCTACTGCAGTTGTACAGGGTCTTGGTGAGACCACACTGGAGTATTGCGTACAGATTTGGTCTCCAAATCTGAGGAAGGACATTATTGCCATAGAGGGAGTGCAGAGACGGTTCACCAGACTGATTCCTGGGATGTCAGGACTGTCTTATGAAGAAAGACTGAATAGACTTGGTTTATACTCTCTAGAATTTAGAAGATTGAGAGGGGATCTTATAGAAACTTACAAAATTCTTAAGGGGTTGGACAGGCTAGATGCAGGAAGATTGTTCCCGATGTTAGGGAAGTCCAGGACAAGGAGTCACAGCTTAAGGATAAAGGGGAAATCCTTTAAAACCGAGATGAGAAGAACTTTTTTCACACAGAGAGTGGTGAATCTCTGGAACTCTCTGCCACAGAGGGTAGTTGAGGCCAGTTCATTGGCTATATTTAAGAGGGAGTTAGATGTGGCCCTTGTGGCTAAGGGGATCAGGGGGTATGGAGAGAAGGCAGGTACGGGATACTGAGTTGGATGATCAGCCATGATCATATTGAATGGCGGTGCAGGTTCGAAGGGCCGAATGGCCTACTTCTGCACCTAATTTCTATGTTTCTATGTTGTAAAATGTTATGTAAAATGTTATAAAGAAGCATGCAAAAATGCAAATACAATACTGTAAGTTGTTGCAGTAAAGAAAACCTTTTTTTAGAAAATGTTTCGTGTTGATTTGATTGCCTGTTACTGTTAGACTGTGTTAGTGTGTGCAGTGCACCTTCAATGGTCCTCCTGACCTAACAACTTCACATCACATCAATTTCAACATGGAATAGTGATGTGAATACAACATTTAGTTCGACTTCAATTTCCATCATGAAAATTGAAGTCAAACTAAATGGTGCATTTACATTACTATGATCGCTTTCAAACTAACCTAGTTTACCGTCATACGATTATAATAAATTCTAGTTCCATGATGACACATAAACAAGATCACAAATCACATTTTGAAATCTCAAACATAATGTGATTGTGAATATTTACACAGCTGCCAAGGTTCACCAAGCATTTACGTATTTTGATGGCTGAAAACTAGTATTTTGTTGGGGCAATTGGTATTTCTCACATATATGCAATGGAACATACTACACAGAAACTGGATTTTTGAAAATCAGTGTTTTGCATGCAACCTCATGTATTCTAAAATATCATTATGGAATACTGAAAATCAGTACTACTGCATTATGAAACCATTTTTGAAATGTGAATTTATAATTCTTGATTTTGATTCCACAACATAAAAATATAATAATATACATAAATTTCTCAACTAATCACATGGTTTACCAAACAATCAAACATGCTGGCATGATGCTGCACAATCAGTCAGGTGCTCCTTGATGTATATTGCCATTTACCCCTACTACTAATGCAAAGGCATTCGTTGGCCTTAGCCTATGTGCCATTCCTGGTTCCACAAATATAGCACCTCAGACCAGTTTATCTAGCATGGCAGTCCTCAGTTGGTTAATGCTGTCAAAGCATGTGTCATTCCGCAGTACACTGATGTAGGTGGCCCTACTTCTACCTCTTCTTGCAGTGCCACGTTTGGTCTCCCGAAGTGTGACTTTATCATTAATGGCAGTCCTCAGTTCGTTAACGCTGTCCACGTCATGTGTCATTCCGCAGCTAGTACACTGATGTGGGTAGCCCGACTTCTACCTCTTCTTCCAGTGCCCTGTTTGGCTCCCAAAGTGTGAGGGAATTAGCAGACAGTTCAGGGTTACTCTCACAGTCTTTGACAACACTCTTGGCAGACCAGCATATTTTGCCATTAAGCCATAAATCACATTTTCCAGTTGAATTTTCCGAGAATGTAATTGTGCAAACTTAGTCACCACTTTGTCCAAGTCATGGGCAAAGTCATAGTGAATGTACATTAAGGCCCGATTAGCTGTAGGCTGTGGACCGAGGAGCTTTAATGTTTCGTGACCCAAGTCACAGAACTACATGAAAGTTTCACATATTGCGTAAAAAGATTATATAAATCATCCCTGAAACACGGGAGAAAAACGGAGGAATGGTGATTGCACTTTATAGGCTTCCATTGGAGTGAGAAATGGTCAGAAATAACCATATAACCATATAACAATTACAGCACGGAAACAGGCCATCTCGGCACCACAAGTCCGTGCCGAACAATTATTTACCCTTAGTCCCACCTGCCTGCACTCATACCATAACCCTCCATTCCCTTCTCATCCATATGCCTATCCAATTTATTTTTAAATGATACCAACGAATCTGCCTCCACCACTTCCACTGGAAGCTCATTCCACACCGCTACCACTCTCTGAATAAGGAAGTTCAATTCAATTCAACTTTATTGTCATTGCACAAATACAAGTATGGGTACAACAAAATGCAGTTTAGCATCAGTCCGTAGTAATACTGTAATATAGAAATAAAAATACAGAATAAGCAAACAATGGGGACGGAGAGACTGGAGAAATCTATCGTCGGGACTCCGAGTTCAGCAATGTGATTTTATTATTGTAGAAGCTTTTCCTCATCCTACTAGTACGAGACCTGAGGCTCCTGTACCGCTTCCCTGATGGGAGGAGGTCAAACAGTCCATGGTTGGGGTGTGAGGGGTCTTTGATGAACTTCCCGGCCCGTCTCAGACACCGTTTTCGGTGGAGGGCATCCATGGCAGGGAGCGGGGCACCGATGATGTACTGAGCGGTTTTCACCACCCGTTGTAGTGCCTTCCTGTCCGCTATGGTGCAACTGCTGTACCATACCGTGAAGCAGGTGGTCAGGATGCTTTCGATGTTACAGCGGTAAAAGTTGGTCAGGGTCTGGGGGGGACAGGTGGGCTTTCTTGAGCTTCCTCAGGGAGCAAAGGCACTGCTGCGCCTTTTTGATCAGCTTGGAGGTGTTGAGGGACCAGGACAGATCCTCCGAGATGTGTACCTCGAGGAATTTGTAGTTGGAGACACGCTCCACCTCAGTCCCGTTTATTTGGATGGGGTATGTCTGCCCCCTCTGTTCTTCCTGAAGTCAACAATAATTTCCTTCGTCTTCTTGGAGTTGAGGACGAGGTTATTGTTGGCACACCAGGGTGCCAGGTTCTGGACCTCCTCCCTGTAGGCTGACTCGTCGTTGTCACTGATCAGTCCTACCACCGTGGTGTCATCGGCAAATTTAATGATGGCGTTGGAGCCACTCATAGGGATGCAGTCATGGTGAAGAGGGAGTAGAGGAGAGGGCTGAGCACACAGCCCTGTGGCACTCCGGTGTTCAGTGTTAGAGTGGAGGAGGTGAGGTTGTTGACCCTAACAGACTGTGGTCTGTTGGTGAGGAAATCCAGTGTCCAATTGCAGAGGGAGGTGGTGATGCCAAGTCTGCTGAGTTTGGTGATCAAGCTGGCGGGGATGACAGTGTTAAAGGCGGAGCTGAAATCGATGAACAACAACCTGATGTAGGAGTTGTTGTTGTCCAGGTGGGTCAGGGCAGAGTGTAGGGCTGCCGATATGGCGTCCTCTGTAGACCTGTTGGACCGGTAGGCAAACTGATGGGGGACCAGTGTGGGTGGGAGGCTGGCTTTGAGGTGAGCCATGATCAGCCGCTCAAAGCACTTCGCGATGACAGGGGTGAGGGCCACTGGGCGGAAGTCGTTGAGACTCCCTGAAGCTGACTGTTTGGGCACTGGCACAATGGTTGATGTCTTGAGGCAAGTGGGGACGACACCCTGGGCCAGTGACAGGTTGAAAATGTCAGTGAAGACCAGGGATAGTTGTCCAGCACATGCCCTGAGCACCCGCCCGGGGATGCCATCGGGGCCGGCAGCTTTGTGCTCATTCACCTTGCTCAGTACATCTTGTACAGCAGAGGTGGAGAGACTGAGGGGTTGTTCATTCGGGGTGGGGCAGCTTTGATGGCTGGTGTTTTGTTGTGCCGGTCAAAGCGAGCATAGAAATGGTTTAGCTCGCCAGGAAGGGAGGTGTTGTCTGGGGGGGGGGGGGGGGGGGGGGGGGGGGGGGGGGGGGGGGGGGGGGGGTAACGGCAATAGATTTGATTCTTTGCCACATGTGCCTGGGGTCGGAGTTGTTTTGGAAATGCTCCTCAATCCGCCCCTCATGTTACCCCTCATGTTACCACTTAATACTGAAGACATGTCCTCTTGTTTGAATCTTCCCTATTCTTAAAGGGAAAAGGTTGTTCACATCAACTCTGTCTATACCTCTCATCATTTTAAAGACCTCTATCAAGTCCCCCCTTAACCTTCTGCGCTCCAGATAATAAAGACCTATCCGGCTCTTTAGACAACATTAAATCCATAATTGCCTAATATGGGAAAGCTCCAGTAAAAGTTATCTATTAGAATGCACTTGATTGGGCCGCACCCTGATCCTGCCCGGGATAATCAATATAATCAATCCTCATCGGCGACTTTGCGACCGGATACCCGAAAGTTGTCTCCACAACGAAAGATATCCCTCAAGAGTTAGTTCGCCTATTTTACAGAGCAACCCCCCCCCCCCCCCCCCCCCCCCCCCCCCCCCCCCACACACACACACATACACACACACACATATACAAAGAAAGGCTACCTATTGACCAATAAACTTCCTTTGCCTCCCGGGCGATGGCCAGCGTGTGTAAGTTCCTCCGTGTTCAACATCTATCCACCTCATTTTATCATCCGCAGATTGACGGGCTGGGCGATCGATTGAACCAAACACTGAAGGGAATGCTCTATGGTGGTGACTGACGATGGGCGAAACTTGGATCTTATGATCCCCTCTGTTCTCCTTGCTGTTCGGGAGATTCTCCAATCCTCCACCGGATTTTTCGCCTTTGAGCGTCTTTATTAGCGACAGCCCCTTGGGCTTCTTGACGTCGCATGCGTGCAACCGTCGCCACATCGCTCGCTGATGGAGCACGTACAACAAACGAGGGAACGCATTGTCAAAAGAAAACACATGCAGGATGCCCAGCGAGCGCAACAGAAGAGCTACATCTGGCCAACCCAGCTCCAAGAGTTGCAGACCGGTAACTGAGTTCTGATATTGATCGCAAATGCTGAGTCTAAGCTGTTGTACTGGCCACATGTCACGGCACATACAGCATCACTGAGAGTGTTGGGGCGGTGGACGACAACGTGCAGCTGCCCTGGTGGAGGAACATGGAGCAGTTCTATCAGGAATCATCTCCCCTTCTCACAGCAGGAGCGGAGGGAGGCATGTGAATATATATATAGGCTGGAGAGTCCTTCACCATTGGGGACCATCTCTCACCCCACCAGCGGCAAAAGGCGGGTGAACTCGGATGCCAGTTTAAGGACGTCATCTGTGTGACCCTCCCAGCCTGAACTCACATATCACGTGAACTACAAAACAACTCTGCAGTAATTGTACATCAGCGGAGGCACAGGGTCCCACAGTCGCGTCATCGCGCCAAATGTGGATGAGATTCAACGGATGAGGGCAGTTTGCATACTAGAGGATTTGCACAGCCACTGCACCAGCCCAAATCCTAATGGTCCCCAACCCGATGGCACATTCAGATTTTGCAATGATTACCGACGGCTCAACGACGTCTGCCAGTTTGATAGCCCGAATGGATGAACGAATAGGTAGGTCGCGGTATATTTCTACTTTACACTTTGTAAAAGGCCATTGCAAATTCCCCTTTCCTACTCATTAAAACAGAAAAGATCCGCCTGACCTCCCTCCGACAGTGCAGGACACGTTTCTTCTGTTTGGCCTCCAACACTTTTCGGCCCATGATGGACATTATCTGCCGCCCCCTCCACCGTTCCGCCGCGGCTTACCTGGACGATCACTTAATCCACTCGGAGGTTAGGGAGGAACAACTCCGGGGTGTGCGGCAAACTTCACGGCAGGCTGGTCTCACAGCCACCCTCACAAAGTGTGGTACTGGACAGTCAGAGGCACAGTACCTAAAGCCGAAACTTTCTTAAAACCATAAGGAAAGAAAATCGCTGTTGCGAGTTTGTCCCCGGTGTACAACAGGACCCATTCAACAGCTGTTGATTGCCGCTGTTTCTTCGCGGTGGCAGCACCATCTCAGATCTGAGCAAGGAGAACTAAGCAGAGAAAATACAAAGAACAGCAGAAGTAGCGTTCGCGAAGATTGAAACACCGCTCACCAGTGACCCAATGCTCTACAACACCGATTTTACTTTGGAGTCACGTGAGTGATTCCGTGAAGAGCCCGCTCAGCACGCATGCGCGTAGTATCGGCAGCATTGCAACAGCGGCGCATCGGGAGTCAGGTGCTCCCGCTACGGGTGAAAGAAACGGACCATCGGGCAGGGAAGAAAGGCTCTAGAACAAACCTGTCCCCCAAGCCACGGAAGAGTGGGGGGAGGCAGCAACAAGGCGGTAGGACCGCTTACCCGGCGCTCCGCTATCCCCCGACACCGCGCTGGAAGCAAGCCACGGAAGAGGCGTCCGACCGGTGGCATCGACTTGTCGAACGGTGACGTCTCTCCACCCACACGGGGGAAAGACAGCCGCCTGGAAAGACCTGTTCTCCGCTCGACTCCACGGAGGAGCGTTCCATCTGGGGGGGGGGGCAGGAACAAGGCGGTAGGACAGCTTACCTGGCGCTCCGCTATTTCCCGACACCGCGTCTGAGCCCAGCCCGCTAACACCTAAGCAGCAGGCTGGAAGTAAAGCCACGGAAGAGGCGTCCGGCCGGTGGCTTCTGACTTGTCGGAAGGGGATGTCTCTCCACCCTCCCGGGGGAGAGACTGGCGCATGAGCCGCTGGAGCAGCTCCTGGAGCAGGAGCTCCAGCGAGACGCGCTCGTGAGGGGCGCTCTCGCAGGGGGAAGTTCAGGCATTTCCTCCACAGTGCCTTCTGCACTGTCCATTGTTTCCTCCTTACCCAAGGGTAGCTTTGGTGACCAGGACTGGGCTGGTCAAGAAGAGGGGACGATGGCTGAAGATCTCGGGAGTATGCAAAGGGTGCAGGAACAGGAAGAGCTGCTAGGTGTGGTGGACCGCTACGTGGCAACCCCACGTGCAGGAGGCCATTCAAGGCTCTACAGGAGAGGTGGTCAATGAGGCGTATCCATCTCCAGAGAACTGTGAGTCCCTTAAAGTGCCGGCTGTAAACAGCCAAAAGTGGGGGCACGTTGGGGCAAACATTAGGAACCAGGAGCTAAAACTGCAGCGGTCCTCAGGCTCCTGACGTCAGCCATCACATCGTCTACTCGTTCCGTGGACCAATATGGAGATGACCACAATCTTCGTAAACAAATCATAAGACCTGCCATAAAATCGTAAATTTGCGGGGTTGTGCAAAACCCCAGCCACTGAGCTAGACCCACTGCTCTTTGGCAAAAACCTCACAAGCACATGAAGGATATGGAGAGGCCTTAACAAGCTTTCGGTCTCATGAGGGCAGGCCCCGGGATGAGCAAAACCAAAAACAATAAGCAGCAGCACCCAATCGCGTCCATCAGTCGACGTCTACCATATGGGACTGATGAAAGCTCGTGGGTCCGGATTCTATCACTGAAAGTCTTCTTTAGACCAGGGCCCAGAGCGGACCCCATGGAAAATGTGCCACCCCCCAACGTCACCGCCACGTCAGATGACGTGCAACACTCGTTGGACTGACAGGAAACAGAAGAATACCCATAACCATGGAGGTAGGTGGGTCTGGTTCCTACCAGCATATACAGTAATACTGACACACGGCAGTCTATCACGAGTGATCAGTATATACTCAATGGCATTAGTGGATACAATTCATACTAGAAAAATTGCCACCAGGTCAACATTCTCCCCAGAGGGTATTTTCCCCTCTCCGTTAAAGAAACGAGAGAGACAAGCTGAACTGGTGAGACTAATTACAAAGGGTATCATGGGAAAAACCTGAACCCTTGCAATATATTCACTAAACCCAAAAATGATGGTGGATGTCGCATCATCATTGACTTAACTTCACTAAAGATGTTTGTTAAGTATATCCATTTCAAAATGGAACCGGTTGTTACTGCCAAACAACTATATTCCAAAGGATACTTCATGGCAAGCATTGATCTTAAAGATGTTTACTATTTAGTACCATTCACAAGGATCATCGCAGATACCTGAAATTTACCTGGATGGGGCAGCTATAGCAGTTTAAAGTGTTACCCAATGGGTTCACATCAGCCCAAGATTGTTCACCAAGATACTAAAACCAGCTCTGGCAATGTTCAGAAGACAAAAACATATTGTCATGGCATATCTTGATGATATCTTAAATGGTAGGCACGACCATGGAATTGACTATGTTATCTGTGTCAGCTACAAAACAGTTATTCGAAACGCTGGGATTGTCTTACATCCAGATAAATCTAAGTTTAAGCCATCCATAATCATGGACTATTTGGGCTTCACAATTAATTCAGTCTACGTGACTGTAACATTGCCAAGAGACAAAATAGTTGAATTGGCACAATCATGCAACAATTTAATGGTCAACAAACTATCAACTACTCAACAAGTAACAGAGTAACTGGGAAAATGGTAGCAGCATTTTACGGCTACATAATTTGCACCACCAAAAATGACATACAGGTCATTATGATCGTGTCATAAATTTACCCACTGAAGCAATATCAGAACTACAGTGGTGGGCAAAAAACATTTGGCATAGTTTACAGCCCTATTATCATCACTAATCCTATGTTAGTTATCCAAACAGATGCCAGTGCTCAAGACTGGGGAGCAACTAACTCTATATCTAGCACAGGTAATCGATGGACTAACCCGGAGTCATCATTACCACTTACACTGGGCATTAATTATCTAGAGATGTTGGGTGACTTTTATGGTTTAAAAGCATATGCATAAATATGCATCACTTGCATGTATGGTTACAAATAGATAATACTACGGTGGTGGCCTACATTAACCATATGGATGGCATAAAATCGGTATCATGCGACAAGTTGGTCAACACAATTTGGCAATAGTGTGTCGAAAGACATATTTGGCTATCAGCAACTTACCTGCCAGGTAAGCTAAATACACCAGGCAGACACCAGGCCACGTAAATTTAATGACACCATCGAATGGATGTTAAACCCCCCAAAAAACTTTTCCGCAAACGTTATCAAGCAATATGGCACGCCAGATATCGATTTATTTGCATCCAGGCTAAATCACTAGGTATCTATGTATGTCGCTTGGGAACCAGACCCTGAGGCAGCAGCGGTAGATGCGTTCGTGCTGGATTGGGGAAATTCTTCTTCTATGCATTTCCTCCCTTCTGCCTCATCAGTCAGGGACTACGCACAATACAAATGGACTCTGCTTCAGGTATTTTGATAGTACCCGACTGGCCTTCGCAGCCATGGTTCCCAATAATCCATGACATGGTTGTTGAAACTCCGATGGTATTCCCCAGTGACCCAGAGTTGTTAACACCCAGTGTTGGGCACAAGCCACCCGTGCCATGAAAAAATCAAACTCCTGGGTTGCAGATTCTGCACAAACCACTTCTGGGACTGGGATTATCAGAACAAACCATCGACACCATGTCAGCATCCCTCCAAACATCCACTAAAAAACAGTACTTGTCCAGCATCAAAAAATGGGAGAAGTACTGCTTGGATACAGGGACCACCTACTCAACCGCTACAGCTACCAACGTACTGGAATTCCTGGCGAACCTTCACCACAATGAAGGACTCGGCTACAGAGCCATCAACACAGCTAGAAGTGCCTTGCCTGTCAATTTAAAATCAGCTCCAGGACAACAGGCCATGGGGTCCCACTCGCTGGTGGTCAAACAAATCAAGGGTATTTACAACTTTAACCCCCTAGACCAAGGTACACCCATACATGGGATGTCAGCGTGGTCCTGACATACCTCAGGGGATGGCCACCAGCCAGATCCCTCAACCTGGAACAATCTATGCTCAAAACACTCATGTTGATGGCACTTGTATCTGCATGGAGGATCCAGTCACTACAGCTATTTCGACTGGACACCATACTCACAGCTCCAGACCAAATCTCTGTCGTTATCCAGGGAATGATCAAACAGAGCAGACCAGGAACACCTAATCCAGTCATGGAATTCCGGGCTTACCCGCCAGAAACACGGTTATGTGCCATGACCCTACTATCTTGCATAGACACAACCAAAATATCCGAGGGAGATGAAAAGCCTTGTGGGTCAGTCATAAAAAACCTTATGGTCGGGTGATGAGCCAAACCATTTTGAGATGGCTCAAGCAGGTGCTAAAAGCTGCTGGGATAAAAACTAACATGTACAAATTTCATTCCATCAGGGCAGCATCCACGTCAACGGCTAAAAGAATGGACGTGCCTATAGACCACATCCTGGCTATAGCAGGATGGTCGGGCGAAAGACCGTTCAAATTTTTTTATAATAAGCCGTTGGCAAAACCTGTTTTATTTGCAGGAAAGATTTTACAGACTGCAAATAATTAATTTAAGCCCAGGGGATCAATTTAATTTCTTTGTTGTTATTGTTAAAAAATACCATTGTGTTTTTCTACAAACAGATTCATTGGTTGATTACGATAACACACTTCCTCCCTCAAGGACTTCGGCAGTGCGTGAAGTAATAACTGTTACATGGTTTGAAATCACAGAGCTTTGAAATCTTCACGGAATCACTCACGTGACTCCGAAGTAAAATAGTAAGATTAAACGAGAACTTACCAGTTTGAAGTTTGATCTGTATTTTATGAGGAGTTACGATGAGGGATTTCGTGCCCTCTGCTCCCACCCTCAATAATATGGGTCAAACTGATAAACTGATGTCTCCTTGTCTTTACTATGTTTACTTCAATAACTGTGTCTATCTGTGATTCCACATCGCTGCTTTGAAGTATGCCGCGCATGCGTGCTGAGCGGGCTCTTCACGTAATCCCTCATCGTAACTCTTCATAAAATACAGATCAAACTTCAAACTGGTAAGTTCTCGTTTAATCTTACTATTTTAATCGGCCTTCCATTGTGCCAAGGCAGGGCTGGGAGCCGCCCTCTCGCCGGACCTTGATGGAGAGGGACACATGATGGTTTCCCTCAACTGAAATTAACGCCGCCTGAGACCTGTAGAGAGAAAGACCCTTGCTTTCAAATGGGCTCAACAGGATTTACGGTTGTAAATACAGGAAACGTCCTCCCTAATGTCCGCTCCTAATCCTGTTACCGGAAGACAACCAGAAGAAGCCTATAAACTGTGCCTGTCTGCTGAAAAACTCGGCAGGCTGGACCGCGCTGGTGCCACTGCAAATGAACCAGAACTGGGTCCAATGAGTGATTATTGGATCAAGTAATTCACAACTTGTCAGCTCTACCCCGTACCAACCCAGGAGTTCCACCCCAGGGAGAGAGGGGAGGAAAGTGGACGAAGCAGGGCAGGTAGAAGGTCTAACAAGAAGAAATGAGGACATGAGGAAGGGAGTGAAAGAGGAAAACCTCTTATTAATTTTGTCTCCTCAGTGACGACAAAGGTCTACATCCTTTCTTTCCACTATTGTTCAACAACGGAAATAAAGGCTAATGCATGACTTCTTACTCCTACGTGGTAATTGGCCTCATGACTGATCCCACAGTGGGGCGAGTTGTGGACTGTATATATATTTGGATATAAACAAGTGAAACGGGAGCTGATGAAGAGTCAGTCAGGTGTGTGGTCGACGTTGGGGTCTGGACATAAGATGCCTGGCGTCGGGGGAAGATTACAAGAGGTGGGGATCAGACAGTCCCCTGGAGAAATAGTCACCACACTAACCAGTCACGCATGGGATACTGGTTACCAGGCCAGAGTTGGGGCCCGGAGCCTGCGGGCGGTCGAGTTGCGTAGTGTTGGCAGCAGGAACGGCCTGGAGGCGGGATAATTTCAGGACCTTGGTGGAGTTAAGGTGGGCCAGGTATCTTTGATTGAAGAGGTGAATCTTCCGGCGGGTGAAATATAGTTGGGGTCCGTTGCAGGTCTTGGTGTGTGAGGCCCGAAGTTTCGGGAGAGTCAATGTGAGGTCCTGCTGGTGCCGGCGCATCGCAGTCAGAGTAGATCTCAGTGCCCGGTTGGAGAATTGTTGAGTATGCCAGTAGCTAGCCAGTCAGCACCGATAGTCCTTCCTCCCCCTCGCCGATTCCTCCGACCCTCGCCGCCCCCCCGGG
This sequence comes from Leucoraja erinaceus, assembly GCF_028641065.1. Taxonomy (NCBI): domain Eukaryota; kingdom Metazoa; phylum Chordata; class Chondrichthyes; order Rajiformes; family Rajidae; genus Leucoraja; species Leucoraja erinaceus. The sequence goes on from NC_073390.1 coordinate 280,478, forward strand.
ACTGCCTAACCTCATTGCCGCACCGTGCCTATCCGACATCGCCGTCGCACTGGGCCCGCCCAACATCACAGCCGCACCCGGCCTTCCTAACATCGTCGTCCCCTGAGCCCATCCAGCATCGTCGCTGGACCGGGCCCACTGAACATCGCCATTGCACTGGGCCTGCCTAATATCGCCGCCACACCCGGCCCATCGAACATCAGTGCCGGACTGGACCTACTCAACATGACAGCCGGACCGGGGCACCCTGAACATGGCCACCGCACCACACCCTACTCACCTTGTCTCATCACCGGGCTGGCCGAACCGCGCCGCCCCACCGACCATCCACCCACCGGGACCTACCACGTATCGCCCGCGGACCCCGACTCTACTACCCACAGACTCTTACCATCAGGATAGCCGACTCTCGCCACTCCACCTCCCTCCAGCAACCCATAGCCGTCGCCTTACCTGCAAACTGGACTCTGCACTGGGCCTGAAGCCTCCACGCTGCTAACTCCCACTCTCCTGGGTTAGACTGCACTGGGTCCTAGTGCTAGTCTGCCCAGCCCTGGTAACCTCAGTGGCAGTTCCACTGAGTCTTCTCCATCCCCCTCTAACTATGTGACCCCCGCTCTTCCCCACCCACACTACAGCCCTCTCACCCCCCCCACCCCTGACCACCCACCACCACACATCGCCTCGTCCCCAGTTCACCCACCTGCCTTCCTCCGGCCCCAACCCCCACCCCCGACCTCCCTCTCTCCGACACCGAACGGTCTGCCCCCAGCAGAGGTCTTACTTTTGTCCCTCTCCGTCCAAACCTCAATGAGTTCCTTTTATCCAAAACTGCCATCACGACATCAACTGCCTCAACTTCTCCACTCCCCTGCCTCACTCCAATCTCTCCGCCCCTGAACGCACTGCCATCGACTCACTCAGCAACAACCCAGATTGGGTTATCAAACCCGCCGACAAGGGAGGTGCCGTGGTAGTCTGGAGCATCGATCTCTACAAAGTTGAGGCCACACGCCTACTCACGGACACCTCCTCCTACTTACCCCTGGACCATGACCCCACTGACGAGCACCAGGCCTCCATCTCTAGCACCATCACCGATGTCATCAACTCCCACGCCCTGCCCGACCGAGCCACCAACCTCATTGTTCCCCAGCCCCGCACGGCCCGATTTTACCTTCCCCCAAAATCCACAAACCTGACTGTCCCGGAAGACCCATTGTCTCTGCCTGTTCGTGCCCCACCAAACTCATTTCCAAATACCTTGACTCCATTCTATCCCCCTTGGTTAAATCCCTCCCTACATATGTTCAAGATGCCTCAAACAACCTCCGTCGTCTCCGCGTATTCCATTCTCTAGGCCCTCACCCCCTCATCTTCACCATGGAGTCCAGTCACTCTACACCTCCATCCCCCACCAGGATGGTCTCAAAGCCCTCCAGTTCTTCCTCGACCAGAGAAGCAACCTATACCCAGCCACTGATACTCTCCTCCGCCTAGCGGAGCTGGTCCTTACCCTCAATAACTTCACGTTTGACTCCTTCCATTTCCTCCAAATACAAGGCGTAGCTATGGGCACACGCATGGGCCCCAGCTACGCCTGCCTCTTTGTCGGGTACGTCGAACAATCCTTCTTCAATACGTACCAGGGCCCCATCCCCGACCTCTACCTCCGCTACATCGACGACTGCTTTGGTGCCACCTCCTGCACCCACACACAACTGACTGACTTCATCCACTTCACCACTAACTTCCATCCAGCACTCAAATACACCTGGACCATTTCCGACACTTCCCTACCATTCCTTGACCTCACTATCTCCATTGCAGGTGATAGACTTCTGACCGACATCCACTATAAACCCACTGACTCCCATGGCTATCTGGATTACACTTCTTCCCACCCTGCTTCCCGTAAGGACTCCATCCCTTACTCCCAATTCCTCCGTCTACGCCGCATTCAATTCAATTCAATTCAATTCAACTTTATTGTCATTGCACAAATACGAGTATAGGTACAACAAAATGCAGTTTAGCGTCTGGTCATAGCATAGTACAAGATAGTAAAAGTAAAAATAAAAATACAAAATAAGCATACAATAAAAGTTAAAAAAAATACTGGTTAACAATGTGTGGATTGTGGATGAACTGATACATAGGCAGATAACTGTATACAAGTAGGAGAGTCTAAGGATGGCTAGCGTCGGGACTCCGAGTTCAACAGTGTAATGGTGTTGTTGAAGAAGCTGTTCCTCATCCTGCTTGTGCGAGACCTGAGGCTCCTGTACCACCTCCCTGATGGGAGGAGGGCAAACAGTCCATGGTTAGGGTGAGATGGGTCCTTGATGATTTTTCCGGCCCGCCTCAGACACCGTTTTCGGTGGAGGGCATCCATGGCAGGGAGCGGGGCACCGATGATGTGCTGAGCGGTTTTCACCACCCGTTGCAGTGCCTTCCTGTCAGCTGTGGTGCAGCTGCTGTACCATACCGTGAAGCAGGTGGTCAGGATGATTTCGATGGTACAGCGGTAGAAGTTGGACAGGATCTGGAGGGGACAGGTGAGCTTTCTTAAGCCTCCTCAGAAAGTAAAGGCGCTGCTGCGTCTTTTTGATCAGTTTGGTGGTATTGAGGGACCAGGACAGATCCTCTGAGATTTGTACCCCGAAGAATTTGTAGTTGGAGGCACGCTCCACCTCAGTCCCGCTTATGTGGATGGGGGTATGTCTGCCACCTCTGGACTTCCTGAAGTCAACAATGATTTACTTCGTCTTCTTAGAGTTGAGGACGAGGTTATTATTGGTACACCAGGCTGCCAGGTTCTGGACCTCCTCCCTATAGGCTGATTCGTTGTTGTCCCTGATCAGTCCTACCACCGTCGTGTCATCGGCAAATTTTATGATGGCGTTGGAGCCATACTTAGGGACGCAGTCATGGGTGAAGAGGGAGTAGAGAAGAGGGCTGAGCACACAGCCCTGTGGCATGCCGGTGTTCAGTGTTAGAGTGGAGGAGGTGAGGTTGTTGATCCTAACAGACTGTGGGTCTGTTGGTGAGGAAATCCAGTGTCCAATTGCAGAGGGAGGTGGTGATGCCAAGTCCACTGAGTTTGGTGATCAAGCTGGCGGGGATGACAGGTGTTAAAGGCGGCGCTGAAGTCGATGAACAACAATCTGATGTAGGAGTTGTTGTTGTCCAGGTGGGTCAGGGCAGAGTGTAGGGCCACGGATATGCTGTCCTCTGTAGACCTGTTGGTCCGGTAGGCAAGCTGGTGGGGGTCCAGTGTGGAGGGGAGGCTGGCTTTGAGGTGAGCCAAGATCAGCCGCTCAAAGCACTTCACGATGACGGGGGTGAGGGCCACTGGGTGGAAGTCGTTGAGACTCCCTGAAGCTGACTGTTTGGGCACTGGCACAATGGTTGATGTCTTGAGGCAAGTGGGGACGACACCCTGGGCCAGTGACAGGTTGAAAATGTCAGTGAAGACCAGGGATAGTTGTCCAGCACATGCCCTGAGCACTCACCCGGGGATGCCATCGGGGCCGGCAGCTTTGTGCTCATTCACTCTGCTCAGTGCATCTTGTACAGCAGAGGTGGAGAGAATGAGGGGTTGTTCGTTCGGGGGTGGGGTAGTTTTGATGGCTGGTATTTTGTTGTCCTGATCAAAACAAGCATAGAAGTGGTTCAGCTCATCAGGAAGGGAGGCGTTGTCAGGGGGGGGGGGGGGGGGGGGGGGTGTGTTTAACTTTATGGTAGTCGGCAATGGACTTAATGCCTTGCCACATGCGTCTGGGGTCGGAGTTGTTTTGAAAGTGCTCCTCGATCTGCCGTTTGTGTTTGAGTTTGCCGTTCCTGATTCCCTTTTTCAGGTTGGCCCTGGATGAGCTGTATCCCTCAGCCAGATCTAAAAGCGGCATCGTGAGCCTTAAGCAAGAGACTGACCTCTCTGCTCATCCACGGCTTCTGATTAGGGAAGGTCTTTATTTGTTTATGGGTAGTGATGTTGTCGGTGCAGAATTTTATATTGTCCAAAACGGATGAGGTGTAAGTGTTAATGTCCACTTGGGAGTCAAAGGTGGCCTGAGTGGCAAATAGACTCCAGTCTGTTTGCTGAAACTGTTCCTGTAGTACAGAGACAGCCCCCTCAGGCCAAACCTTCACTGTCCTCATGGTTGGTTTCACACGTCTGATGAGAGGTGTGTATTTGGGGAGCAGGAACAGGGAGAGGTGGTCAGACTGTCCCAGGTGGGGGAGGGGGAGGGATTTGTAAGCTTCAGTGATACTAGTGTATACTAAATCCAGAATATTGTCTCCTCTGGTTGAACAGGAGACATGTTGATGGAACCTGGGGAGTACAGTTTTAAGGTTGGAGTGGTTAAAATCACCCGCAACAATAAAAGCCCCCTCTGGGTGTGCAGTTAGTTGTTTGCTGATAGCAGCTTGCAGCTCTTCCATTGCTAGCCTGGCATTAGTGTCCGGGGGTACATAGACTGCAGTGATAACAGTCGATGTAAATTCCCTGGGCAGATAGAAGGGCCTGCACTTTATCATCAGGTATTCCAGGTCAGCAGAGCAGTGACTACCAATCCTAACAACGTCCGTACATCATGAGTTGTTCACATAAATACACAGCCCGCCGCCCTTGATCTTACCGGAGTCCTCCGCTGTTCTGTCGGCCCTGAAGACAGTGCGCCCATCCAGCTCGATGGCGTTGTCCGGGATGTTGTCGTAGAGCCATGTTTCGGTGAAGACCATGGCGTTGCTGTCGGCGATCCGCAGCCGTAGTTCATCGATTTTATTCACCAGGAACTCATCTGCTCCCAGGATGAGGCGTTCCACACCAGGGGATCTGAAATGTCCTCATTCTTCAGGGAACGGGGTTCCCCGCCTCCACCATAGATGAGACTCACACCAGGGTCTCTTCATACCCGAAACACTGCTCTCTCTCCCTATCCCCCCCCACTCGCAACAAGGGGAGAGTCCCCCTAGTCCTCACCTTTCACCCCACCAGCCGTCACATACAACAAGTAATCCTCCGTCAGTTTCGCCACCTCCAATGTGACCCCACCACTCGCCACATCTTCCCATCTTCCCCCATGTCTGCCTTCCGCAAAGACCGCCCACTCCATAACTTCCTTGTCAATTCTTCCCTTCCCTCCCGTACCACCCCCTCCCTGGGCACTTTCCCTTGCAACCGCAAGAGATGCAACACTTGTCCCTTTACCTCCCCCCTCGACTCATTTCAAGGACCCAAGCAGTCATTCCAGGTGCAACAGAGGTTTACCTGTATCTCCTCCAACCTCATCTAGTGCATCCACTGCTCTAGATGTCAGTTGATCTACATCGGTGAGACCAAGCGAAGACGCTTAGCGATCGTTACGCCGAACACCTCCGCTCAGTACGCAATAACCAACCTGACCTCCCGGTGGCTCAGCACTTCAACTCCCCCTCCCATTCCATATCCGAGCTCTCTGTCCTGGGTCTCCTCCATGGCCAGAGTGAGCAACACCGGAAATTGGAGGAACAGCACCTCATACTCCGCTTGGGGATTCTGCATCCTGGGGGCATGAACATTGAATTCTCCCAATTTTGTTAGCCCTTGCTGTCTCCTCCCCTTCTTCAGCTCTCGGGCTGTCTCCTCCCATCCCTCAGCCTTCGGGTTCCTCGTCCTCCGTTTTTCTATCTTCTCCCCGCCCCCACCCCCCATCAGTCCGAAGAAGGGTTTCGGCCCGAAACGTTGCCTATTTCCTTCGCTCCATAGATGCTGCTGCACCCACTGAGTTTCTCCAGCATTTTTGTGTACCTTCGATTTTCCAGCATTGCAGTTCCTTCTTAAACAAGTACGAAGGGAAGCTGGCCAGGAATACAAAGGACAGTAAAAGCTTCTTTAGATATGTTAAGGGAAAAAGAGTAGCAAAGTCAAATATAACAATTACAGCAATTACAGCACGGAAACAGGCCATCTCGACCCTTCTAGTCCGGACCAAATGTGGGTCCCTTGAAGGCAGACACGGGTAAAATTATTATGGGCAACATGGAAATGGCAGAAGAGTTGAATAGGTACTTCGGATCTGTCTTCACTAAGTAAGACACAAACAATCTCCCAGATGTACTGGGGACAGAGGATTTAAGGGGGTAGAGGAAATGAAAGACATTTTCATTAGGCGAGAAATAGTATTGGGTAGGCTAATGGGATGAAGGATGATAAATCCCCTGGACCTGATGGTCTGCATCCCAGGGTCCTCAGGGAGGTGGCACTAGAAATAATGCACGCATTGGTGATCATATTCCAATGGTCAATAGATTCAGGATCCGTTCCTGGGGATTGGAGGATAGCTAATGTTATCCCACGTTTCAAGAAAAGAGCGAGATAGAAAACAGTGAATTACAAACCAATTAGCCTGACTTCAATGGTGGGAAAGATGCTGGAGTCAATTATTAAAGAGGTAACAATGGGGCATTTGGATAGCAGTAAAAGGATTAGTCCAAGTCAACATGGATTTATGAAAGGGAAATCATGCTTGACTAATCTTCTGGAATTTTTTGAAGATGTGACAAGTAAAATGGATGAAGGGATGCCAGTGGATGTAGTGTATCTAGACTTTCAGAAAGCCTTTGATGAGGTCCCGCACGGGAGACTGGGGACTAAAATTAGGGCACATGGTACTGGGGGTAGGGTGTTGACATGGATAGAAAATTGTTTGGCAGACCGGAAGCAAAGAGTAGGAGTGAACGGGTACTTTTCAGAATGGCAGGCAGTGACGAGTGGAGTGCCGCAAGGCTCGGTGTTGGGGCCGCAACTGTTTACCATATATATTAATAATTTGGAATGGGGAATTTGGAGCAACACTAGCAAGTTTGCGGATGACACAAAGCTGGGTGGCAGTGTGAGCAGTGAAGAGGATGTTAGGAGGTTGCAGGGTGACTTGGATAGGTTGAGTGAGTGGGCAGATGCGCGGCAGATGCAGTATAATATAGATAAATGTGAGGTTAACCACTTTGGCGGCAAAAACAAGGGGGCAGATTATTATATCAATGGGGTTAGGTTAGGTAAGGGGGAGGTGCAGCGAGACCTGGGCGTCCTTGTACACCGGTCACTGAAAGTTGGCGTGCAGGTACAGCAGGCAGTGAAGAAAGCTTATGGAATGTTGGCCTACATAATAAGAGGATTTCAGTATAGGAGTAAAGAGGCTCTTCTGCAGTTGTATAGGGCTCTGGTGAGACCACATCTGGAGTATTGTGTACAGTTTTGGTCTCCTAATTTGAGGAAAGACATCCTTGTGATTGAAGCAGTGCAGTGTAGGTTCACGTTATTGATTCCTGGGATGGCGGGACTGTCATATGAGGAAAGATTGAAAAGACTAGGCTTATATTCACTGGAGTTTAGAAGGATCTTATAGAAACATATACAATTATAAAAGGACTGGACAAGATAGATACAGGAAAAATATTCCCAATGTTGGGCGAGTCCACAACCAGGGGCCTCAGTCTTAGAATAAATGGGAGGACAGTTATGACTGAGGTGGGAAAAAACGTTTTCACCCAGAGAATTGTGAATTTATTGAATTCCCTGCCACAGAGGGCAGTGGAGGCTGAGTCACTGGATGGCTTTAAGAGAGAGTTAGATAAAGCTCTAGGGGCTAGTGGAGTCAAGGGATATGGGGAGAAGGCAGGCACAGGTTATTGATAGGGGATGATCATCCATGATCACAATGAATGGCGGTGCTGGCTTGAAGGGCCAAATGGCCTCCTCCTGCACCTATTTTCTATGTTTCTAAAAGATGAATTCAGAATTCTTGATCTGATAATAGATGAAGTTTATAACAAGTGTTAGCCACAGAGGAAGATGCCGGAGATGGTGAAGATCATAACCACAGACATCCTCCTGCTCTCCATCCTCGGATCACTGCGATTCTCGCCGTTACGGACCCGCCTGGCCACTAAAATGTGCTGGACTGTCAGCGCGGTGAGCAACAAGATGACGGCGAAAGGGAGGAATGGAGTTAAAACCGTGTCAAACATGTCAAATGCCACCCAACCGTGGTCAGTGTAAACATTGTCTATCGGGACACATAACCGGATGTTGCCGATGATCACTGCAGGTTCAAATGTAAAGTAGCGGAGAACATTTTTCAAACTGAGCAGAGCGCCGGTTGTTGCAAGAGCCACAGCCGCGGTTTTCCCGGTGCAATATTTTGTTTTCAGCCTTTGGCAAAAAATGGCGACAAACCGATGAAAGGTGAAAGTGACGGTCAGACGGAAGCGGCTGTAGCTGCAGACTTCAGTACAACATTCATGCTGCACACAGGAATGGTGGACAAGAAACTCAATACAAAATAACATCTGTGATAAGGACCAATAAATCCACCACTGCCCAACCAGGTAGCGAATGGTGCAGGTGGAGAGGCCGCACTGTTGAAATTGAAGGGAACGGATACAAGGCAGATCTGAACAAATTCTCCGGGCCTGGATACCAGATTGTATTTCAACTTAAGTTTAGAAGCATTGAAGACAATAGGCAATAGACAATAATTGCAGGAGTAGGCCATTCGGCTCCTTGAGCCAGCACCGCCATTCAATGTGATCATGGCTGATCATCCCCAATCAGTACCCCATTCCTGCTTTCTCCCTATATTCCCTGTCCACTATTTTTAAGAGCCCTATCTAGCTCTCTCTTGAAAGCATCCAGAGAACCTGCCTCCACCGCCCTCTGAGGCAGAAAATTCCACAGACTCACCACTCTCTTTGAGAAAAAGTGTTTCCTCGTCTCCGTTCTAAATGGCTTACTCCTTATTCTTAAACTGTGTGCCCCTGGTTCTGGACTCCCCCAACATCGGGAACATGTTTCCTGCCTCTACCGTGTCCAAACCCTTAACAATCTTATATGTTTCAATGATATGCCCGCTCATCCTTCTAAACTCCAGAGTGTACAAGCCCAGTTGCTCCATTCTCTCAGCATATGACAGTCCCTTCATCCTGGGAATTAACCTTGTAAATCTACGCTGCACTCCCACTACAGCAAGAATGTCCTTCCTCAAATCAGGGGACCAAAATTGCACATAATACTCCAGGTGTGGTCTCACTAGGGCACTGTACAACTGCAGAAGGACCTCTTTGCTCCTATATTCGATTCCTCTTATTATAAAGGCCAACATGCCATTCGCTTTCTTCACTGCCTGCTGTACCTGCATGCTTACTTTCATAGACTGATGAACAAGGACCCCCAGATCCCGTTGTACTTTCCCTTTTCCCAACCTAACGCCATTTGGATAGTAATTTGCCTTCCTGTTTTTGCCACCAAAGTGGATAACCTCACATTTATCCACATTAAACTTCATCTGCCATGCATCTGCCCACTCCCCCAACCTGTCTAAGTCACCCTGCATTCTCATAGCATCCTCCTCACAGTTCACACTGCCACCCAGCTTTGAGTCATCTGCAAATTTGCTAATGTTACTTTGAATCCCTTCATCCAAATCATTGATGTATCTTGTAAATAGCTGCGGTCCCAGCACCGAGCCTTCCGGTAACGTACTAGTCACTGCCTGCCATTCTGAAAGGGACCCGTTAATCCCTACTCTTTGTTTCCAATCTGCCAACCACTCCTCTATCTATGCCAGCACTCTACCCCCAATACCATGTGCCCTAATGTTGCCCTCTAATCTACTATGTGGGACCTTATCAAATGCTTTCTGAAAGTCTAGGTCACTACTGGCTCTACCTTGTCCATTTTCCTAGTCACGTCTTCAAAAAAATTCCAGAAGATTAGTCAAGCATGATTTCCTCTTCGTAAATCAATGCTGACTCGTACCGACCCTGTTACTGCTATCCACATGTTCGGCTATTTCATCTTTTATAATTGACTTCAGCATCTTCCCCACCACCGATGTCAGGCTAACTGCTCTATAATTCCCTGTTTTCTCTCTCCCACCTTTCTTTCTTTTTTTTTTTTTTTTTTATATTTTTTATTGGAGATAGGTACATAACCTATTACATCATTACTGTCTTACATTTTTAAATTGATAATATTGTCAGTTATTATTACATTGTCTCCAATACTTTTTGCCTTTTTCTTCATTTTTTTTAAAAACTAGATAGAACTAAAGAGATAGATGAAGTAAAGGAAGAAAAGAAAGGAAATAAAAACAAAAAACAAAAAAAAAAAAAAAAAAAAAAACAAAAACAAAAAAAAAAAAAAAAGGAAAAAGATAGTTAAAGAAGAATGGAAAAATTTATTGAAATAAAAAACATCGTTCGAGATATGTTCGTACATTTCAGAGTATAGCATTTCATCCAATCTTTAGCCCGAGTGCTAGTCAGGTTCCTGTGCTGAACTATTCTGACCCTTTAAGTAATCAATAAAAGGAGACCATGTTCCAACGAATAATTCCTGTTTGTCCAACAGGGAAAATCTGATTCTTTCCACGTTTAAGGTCTCCGTCATTTCTATAATCCACATTTTGATTGTGGGGGCCGTAGGGCCTTTCCAAAATTTTAGAATTAATTTTTTTCCTGTTATTAAACTATAATCAATAAAGTTTCTTTGTGTTATTCTAAATGTTTGATTTAATTCTAATATTCCGAGTATTATTAATTTTGGATCTGGGTCCAATTGTGTGTTGGTTACTTTAGATATTATACTAAAAATATTTACCCAGAATTTTTTAATTTTTATACAGTTTGCAAACATATGAGATAATGTAGCTTCTAAATGTTGACATTTATCACATATAGGTGAAATATGTTGAAAAATTTTATGTAGTTTTGTTTTTGAATAATGTAACCTATGTATTACTTTAAATTGTATTAGAGAATGTCTGGCGTTTAGTGAACACTGATGTATGTGTTGAAAACTTTCTTCCCAACTTTCTTTCGTTATTACTTGATTTAATTCTTTTTCCCATGTTTGTCTGTGTAAGTCCGTCGAAGGAATGTCACTGTCTAATAAGATATTATATATATAAGATATTAATTTTTCTGTATTAGGATGTTTGTTCCAACATTCATCAAGAATTTCTGAGTTTCTAATTCGAAAATTTTGAGAGTTCGATTTTACATAATCTCTAAGTTGAAGATATCTGAAATAATCATTTCCTCGAAGTCCACAAGTCTGTTGCAACTCCTGAAATGTCAGAAAAGTGCCTTCCTTGTAAAGTTGTCCCATATTTTTAATTCCATAATTCTTCCATTGTGTAAAACCCCCGTCCAACCATGAAGGCTTAAACAAAGGATTATTCACAATTGGAAGAAAAAGTGATAAGTTATCTAATTTTAATGTCTTTTTTAATTGTTTCCAAATTCGTATAGCACTAAATATTATAGGGTTTTCCCTATAAATTTTTTTGTTTAATTTAGACGTAGCAAATAATATCGAACCGATATCAAAAGGTAGACAATCTTCCTTTTCCATTTTTAACCAGTCTGGTTGATGATCTATTTCTTCCAACCAGAAATTCATATTTTTAATATTAACTGCCCAGAAATAAAACAAAAAGTTAGGTAAAACCAAGCCTCCATTTCTTTTTGATTTACACAGGTGTCTTTTGTTTATCCTATGATTCTTATAATCCCAGATAAAATCATTAACAATAGAGTCCAATTTAAAAAAAAAGTTTTTTGCCAGATATATCGGAATCGTCTGAAAAAGGTATAATATTTGCGGTAAAAAAATCATTTTTATGGCATTAATTTTGCCAACCATTGAGATAGGAAGTGTTTTCCAGTATTGGATATTCTTATGTAGTTTGTTCAGTAATGGGGGGAAATTTGCTTTAAATAATGATGTATATATCTTAGTTACATAAATACCTAGATATTTAAATTTTTCATTTACTATTTTAAATGGAAATTGTTGTATTATCTGTTTGATATGTTCCCTTATTGGCATAATTTCACTTTTATTCCAATTTATTCTGTATCCTGAAAGTGAACCGAATTGGGTTATTAGCTTTAATAAGTTTGGGATACTAATTTCTGGTTTTGTAATGTAAATTAATACGTCATCTGCGTATAGAGAAATTTTATTCACTGTGTCCTTTGTGTTATACCCATGTATTTCCGGATGCCCCCTAACTCTTTCTGCCAGTGGCTCAATAGCAAGCGCAAATAATAATGGAGATAACGGGCATCCTTGTCTACAACCTCTAGATAGGCTAAATTTAGATGACAACCTTTGGTTAGTAAATATTCTAGCCGTGGGATTTGTATATAACAGTTTTATCCATGTACAGAATTTCTCCCCTAGCTGCATCTTTTCCATCACCGAAAATAAATAAGGCCATTCGACCTGATCAAATGCTTTTTCAGCGTCAAGTGAGATTATTGCTAGATCTTCATTAATAATTCTCTTGGAATATATAATATTAAATAATCTTCTTAGATTATAATATGAGTACCGTTTCTGAATAAAGCCTGTTTGGTCAGGGTGTATTAATTTATTCATCACTGTACTTAATCTATGCGCTAGTATTTTAGTTAATATTTTCTGGTCTGTATTCAGAAGTGCAATTGCTCTGTATGATCCCGGGTCTTCCGGATCTTTATCAGCTTTAGGAATAAGTGTTATTATAGATTCATTTAAAGTGTCTGGAAGTTTCTGTTGAGTATAGATATACTCATACAGTCTTTGTAAACGTGGGCAAAGCAAATCATAAATTTTTTTGTAAAATTCGGAACCTAAACCATCTGGTACTACTGCTTTACCATTTTTTAGAGAGCCAATAGACTCCTCAATATCCTTTATCGTAATCTCCCTTTCTAATAATTCTCTATCGTTTGAATCTAAACCTTTTAGATTACATTTTATTAAAAAATCTGCTATTCCTTCTGATTGTGCTACGGTTTTAGTTGAATAAAGGTTATGATAGTATTGGAGAAATCTATCATTTATGTCCTTGGGCATTTTTAATAATTCTCCTGTCTCTGTTCTAATTTTATGAATTATTTTTTCCCCTTCCATTTTTCGTAACTGGCGTGCTAATAGTTTTTGTGGTTTGTCTCCAAATTCAAAATGTAATTGTTTGGTTTTTTGATAAAGTTTTATTACTTGTTCTGAATACATTTTATTTAATTTATATTTCAATACAGCAATTTTATTATGTTTTAACGTAGATGGTATTCTCGCATTTTCTATATCTAGTTGCTTGATTTCACTTTCCAATGTTTGTTGCTTAATCCTGTTTTCTTTATTATAAAATGCTTGAGCAGAAATTAATGTACCTCGAACATACGCTTTGAACGTTTCCCACATAAGAGAAATAGGTGTGTCAGGATTGTCATTTACCTCAAAAAATATTTGAATCTGTTTAATAATATATTCCTGGCATGATCTTTCGTTCAAAATTTGTGGGTTAAATCTCCAATATGCTTGTTTCTCGGACATTCCATTTAATTTAATCATGAATGTTACAGGTGCGTGATCTGAGATTATAATGTTATGGTATTTTGAATTATAAATAAATGGGATAAACGTAGAGTCAACTAAAAAATAATCTATTCTTGAGTATGTTTTGTGTACTGGTGAGTAAAATGAATATTCCCGTCCAGTTGGGTTTTCTATTCTCCAGACATCCTTAATATTAGTGGTATTAATAAATGAATTTAAAAATACACTTGAATGAGATGTTGCTTTTTTTTGCCTTGATGATCTATCTAAGTATGAATCTAATGTACAATTGAAGTCTCCTCCAATTATTAATTTATATTGTGTAAATTCAGGAATTTTATTCAATGTTTTATTAAAAAACATGGGGTTATCAAAATTAGGCCCATAAACATTAAGAAGGATCACTTTTTCTCCATTTAACTCTCCAACTAATATAATATACCTACCATCAATATCCACTATTGTTGAAGAGTTCGTAAAAGGTATTCCTTTACGAATTACTATTGCAACTCCTCTGGACTTGTGGGAAAAGGAGGAATGATATGATTCAGCGATCCACTTAGCTTTAAGTCTATGTTGAGATTCCTTTTTAAGGTGTGTTTCTTGAAGAAATATTATATCTGTTTTGATTAAATTTAGATGTGCCAAAACTTTACTTCTCTTAATTGGTTCATTGATTCCCTTGACATTCCAACTACAAAATGTTATTCCCTGACCCCTTCTTGTCATGTTAACATCTTGCATATTGCTTCTAAGGTGGTCTATAACCGAGCAGAAGGTACAACACATAGAACCTGACCCTGCTCCCGAACCTCAAATAGATGAATTTAAAATCATATACATCGCTCTTCCGAACACATCTCCTTGTATTAGTCTTATTTTTCCATTCAAACATTAAGTTATAAAAATATTTAAAGTGAGAAAAGTGATAGAGTTGATTAGTGTAGGGTGAAGGAAAAAGAACTACATCTACAATTAGTGTAGTTAGTGATAGCCACACTAACGTGGCTAGAATTCTAAAGACTTCCGTAGCCTTTGTAAGAAAAAAAAATTCCCAGCTCCGTGCCCGAAGAAAAAAAAAAGATTATTTCTAACATTCAAATAACTTCTTTGGGAGTAACAAACTTATTTACCTACCCATACATACACACACACAATATATATATATATATATATATATATATATATATATATATATACCCATATGTATACATACATAAACACGTAACCCTGCAGAAAAGTTCGAGAACAGCAAAAATTCCCAACGTTATTATTCTCTACATATCATATTAATTTTTTCGCTAAATCTATAAATTTAATTTTAAATTGAAAAATAAAGAGAAAAACCGTCAAACTTTATTATGATGTAGGTTAATTTACCTCTTACATATCTTCCTATATAATATAAGTATGTAATTCATTTCTACGTTAATCGAAGACTATTAATTATTAATCATTGTTATCAATCATATACAGTATTAACTTTCTTAAGTGAGATCACATTAGCTACCCTCCAATCCACAGGAACTGATCCTGAATCTATAGAACATTGGAAAATTATCACCAATGTACCCACGATTTCTAGAGCCACTTCCTTAAGTACCCTGGGATGCAAACCATCAGGCCCTGGGGATTTATCAGCCTTCAGTCCCATCAGTCTATCCAACACCATTTCCTGCCTAATGTGGATTTCCTTCAGTTCCTCCGTCACCCCAAATCCTCTGGCCATTACTATATCAGGAAGATTGATTGTGTCCTCCTTAGTGAAGACAGATCCAAAGTACCTGTTCAACCCATCTGCCATTTCCCTGTTCCCCATTATAAATCCACCTTTTTCGCTCTTCAAGGGACCAACTCTGGTCTTAACTAATTTTTTCCTCTTGATTTTTTCCTCAGACACTCTCCGATTTCAGAGGAGAAAGATGTCGGCTTCAGAGGAGAAGACATAAGGCGACGGGAAGGCCAAAGAAAGGAGAGGAAATGCTTCAATAGCCAGAATTATCATTTCTATATTTAACCCTCCTCAAAGTCCCTAATGGAGCCGGTGTCACTGAGTGTGTGTGTGTGTTTATCAGAATGTAGACCAATGAACACCATGTGCTAGTTGACTGAGGAAGGCATAACATGTTCGACTAACTGTTGGATTGACATAACTCACACAAAGTGAATAGGATCCAAAGTATTTTATTAGCAATTCAGCATATGTTACTTCAACATGCAGCTCAAGACTGATAGAGAGAGAGGGAAAAGGGCTTTCTATTAAACCTGTGGACTGAGCCACAGTATGACTCATAGTATGAGCGACACTAATCTACATCCTCCCTCGTAAAGAATTAAATGTAAATACAAAACTACTGACTAAATAAAGCACACATGATATAATGTATTAAATAAGATTATAAATGATTATTAAATGATAATGAGCTAGAGGAAAGTCAAACTTAGCCCGGGAACTTTACGTGGGGCTTACCAACACGAACAGCACGTGTGATATAAACCATTTCCATTCTTCACCACTGGGGACAGAATCGGTGGGTAGTTTATGTCTGAGAATGAAACGGCATTCCCAGTGATGAAACTGGAAACTTTGGTACAGGCGGAGGTGGCGACGGCATTGGCAAAGTAACCAATGCCGCTGGACGTGGATGGGAATACACTTGTACGGTCCGGAGAATATGGAGGTGGAAATGGCTCATTCACAGGCAGGATATGGTGTCTATTATGTCTGTAGGTGCCGCCATTAGCATTGGCCAAATAGGAACGTGACTCAGAGGCAGTTCCAGAAATCACACCGATGCAGTCATGACTTTTGTCTGTTTGCAAACGAACCACCTGCCCCTCGGTTAATGGTGGCAGCGGTCTGCTCATTTTGTCATACCACTGTTTTTGAATGTCACGCGTTTGTCACAGCTTGGACTGGACTTCTGATGGTGGGACCACCTGTGGGACTAATGCCTGATCTGCTACAGGCACTGTGGCTCGGGTCTGTCTTGACAATAAACACTGAGCAGATGAACCCAAGATGTTGCGCAGGCTAAGCAGGTCCAGGTACACATGGGTGGAAATACCGGAGAGGTGGGCAGGGGACATGTCCCCTCATGCTTGTGAGAGGTGGCGGCGATCTCCCACCCCCCCCCCTCATGTTTTTTGTAATCCATATTTTAATACTCGGTAAAAATGAAGCTATTAAAAATCTCTGCTTTCAGCGAGACAGTGGGGGTGGAACATGATCGAGGGCGCCGATTGGACAAGAGAGACATTGGTTATCAGGCTGTGGGGGGCCGGGACATGATGATTCAGTGTTGTCATTGGAGGAGGGAGGTGTCAGTCAGGGGCGGAAGTAGGGGGGTGGGACTGAGGATAGAGTTCAGTGATTGGAGGAGGGTGATGGCCGTGGAGCAAAGATCATAGAGCGGAGCTTGAATCAGCCTGTTCGCGGCACATTTCATCGCCCGGCGCTGCGCGGCTTAAAATCGGCCATGGGATCTTCCACCGCCCCACGATCAAATTGCTGCATCAAGGCGATCGAGGCGATGTTGAAGCCCCAGCGAATGGGTCGATTGAAGCCCCACAATTCGGGGCGGACGAAGCTGCTTTTGCTGGAGTTCAGAGTCGGTCACCAACCAGGTCAGCTCCCAATGTTACTGTCCACAGGGCCCACGGCTGAAGCCTCGCATGTGTGCATGTGTTTGCATGCACGTGCGACTGCCAAGAAATTGTGCCCCCCCCCCCCCCATGTTTTGATAGCGATTTCCGTGCCTGCAGGTACACATCGGATTAGCTCTGTTGGATTGTTCCATTAATTGTTTGGCACTCCTGACAGCCCATCCAGCCAGCCCATCTGATTGAGATTATTCACTGCTGCTGATGTGCCGAAAACCCCAGCGTGTAGCAAATTCTTTGAAATGCTGGCTGGTAAATCGACTGCCGTTATCAGATAGCAGTTGACAAGTAGCTCCATGGTCTGCGAAACAGCGAGCGAGTTTTATAACTACCCCGTGAGCAGTGGTGCTACTAAGAAGATCGATGTCAAACCAACTGGAATACGCATCAACAAGAACCAGATACTGCTTGCCATGCCACTCAAATATGTCAGTTGCCACTGTAGACCACGGGAGGGCAGGAACCGGGTGTGTGAGAAGTGGGTGTTATAGTTGATGAGATGCCAAACTGTTACACACTGCACAGGATGCCACTTTCGAGAATGTATTCAGTCATACCAGGCCAGGAAAACATGATTTTTGCTCGCAGGCCAGTTACTTGGGTTCCCTGCATGGACAGAGTCAAAGTACTTGCTGTGTAAAGAGGCAGGGACTACAGCCTTATGGTCTTTTACAATAATACCATCTTGTAGTACTAGTTCATCACGGACGGCAAAGAAGGGCCTAAGTGGAAGTGGTACATTGCAATGCTTGTCAGGCCAGCAGTGACAGAGGCGAGCGATCGTAAGGTATTGTCAGCAGCAGCATGGGCAACCAGGTCCTCCATACGGGACAAGGGAATAAAAGGCACAGTCATTACCACAAAGTCATCCTGCGGACCCTCACAGGTCTTTCGCATATGAGAGGGTGTCAGCTAGGTCGTGTCAGCCGGGTACATATCCTTGCCACGTATGTAGGTCAGAGCAATGTCATACTTCCTGGAGAGGCATGTATCGGTTTGTTAAAGATGCTGACCAGGGGTTGATGGTCAGTTTCATTCGTGACCATATGTCCAAAGATAACATCATTAAACTTCTTGTAACCGAAAACAACTGCGAGCAGCTCTTTTTCAATTTGGGCGTAGCGTTGTTCTGTGTCAGTCATGGTGCGTGAAGCATAGGCGGCAGGCTTGTTGCCGCAACCATCATTTTGAAGACATGCTGCACCTAGTCCATATTGTGAAGCATCACAAGTCAGTGCAACAGGAGAAGATTCACTGTGATGGATGTTTGTGTATATTGTGTGAATTGTGGTTCTTGGGTCTTTTTCTTGTTGTATGACTGCAGAAACCAAATTTTGTTTGAATTTTATTTGAGGCTCAAATGACAATAAACGGTATTGCATTGTAGTTTAAGATTAAAATAAGCAAGAATAGGGGCACAAGACATTTTCTACTTAAGAGTGTCAAGCCCAAACAGTGTCTTTGTGGCTAAGCTGTTGTAGTGGGATTGATATTTCACTGAGGTTCAGAATAAATTTGTCCAGGTAGTTTACCATGCCAAGGAATCTCTGCAGACTAAGCACGTCTGTGGGTGCTGGCAACTCATTGATAGCAATGTTTTTTGCCGGATCCGTTTTTAGGCCATCTTTAGTGAACATATGGCCTTTGTAGCTCGCGTCACTTACTCTGAATTTACACTTTTGAGGGTTTAACTTGAGTTTGATTGCAGTTGCGCGGTCCAGGACCTTTTTTAAATTTGCGTTGTGTCCAGCAACGGGGATGTCATTTACTATGGGTAACCTGCAAACAATTGTTCCATAACCCATTAAAATACTTCATTAGCAGAGTTTATGCCAAAAGGCATGCAAAGGAATTTGTATCGCCCAAAGGGTGTGATTCAGGTAGTTAACTTGGAGGAGTTGCATTCCAGAGGAATCTGCCAGAATGAACTCTTGGCATCTAGTACTGTGAATACAGTTTCTTCAGTCATCTGCGCTGCAACGCCGTCCACTATGGGCATGGGATAGGGCAGTCGCTTAATGACTGTGTTTAAGTCCTTGGGATTGATGCAAATCTGTATTTCATCCTTAATCTTCTTCGTTATTATGACCATGGTCGAGACCCAATCCGAGCGGTCAGCAACGGGGTAAATCACGTGCAGAGACACCATTCTGCTGAGTTCACTTTGAAGATGGTCCCGCGTGGCATGAGGAATCCTGTGTACCGGACGGACAACTGGAAGTTAATTGTAATTGTGTATTTGACAGGCAACCTGCCCAGCTTGTCATCAAACTCATTTTTGTATTGTGTCAAGATTTGTTGAGTAAAGTCACAAGTTGTAGCCAGAAGACAAATGGAAGCACTGAAAGTGACCAGTCGCAGGTCATCACAAGCCTCAACACCCAGCAAGGATGACACATTTTCACGAACAATATAGAAACTCAGGCCGTGGACATGTGAGTCAAGACAGCATCGTAACTCGATGACCGATAGGGTCCTCCTGCAAATGGACCTCTTACAAATGGAAGGAGGATGCTAGCCATAGTATTGATAGTCTGTTTTTTGAATTCTCTTCAATTCAGATGAGGAGAGAACATTGCAGCGTGCCCCGATTTTCAGAAAAACACTTTTGCCATTAACTAGCAAAATGACCTTGGGATCTTGATGTTTATGAGACAAGTCAGACAGGGAATGTACATCCATATCAAGATCCTCATTAGCAGACAACATGTATGTGACAGCCGTTTGAGAATGCCCAGAGTTCATGTTCCCATGGTCGGGTGAATCGACAGATTGCTGTGTTTGAACTCTGTTACCACGTGAGCGGCAGCATTGAAAAAAACGATTGCACCTTTTACAGAAGCGACAAAGCTTTCCATAAGCCAGGCAACGTTGACGAATAGCAACATGTGAACCTCCACAATTAACACAATTGTTAACGAGTTTAACAGCAGACCTGTCAGGCATTTCAGAAAATTGATGAGAAGCTTGTTAAACTGTGCCAGCAACATTAACATCATAGGCAGAGTGGGGGCCACACCCTAAAATGTTAGCATGAGCATCAGCCATTTTAGCACTGCCACAGCGGCTTTCAGCTGTCTCCAGAGTGAGTTCAGTATCATCACGTACTTTTTCATTGAGGATTCCATAGACCAGTCGGTCATTGTCACATACATCTCCAAAAGCACATCTACCGGCAATGTGTTTCAAAGCACTAAGTTACGTTTCAACAGGTTCGCCACCTCTCTGGCTTCACGAAAAAAAATTATGTCACTCCATTACAAGATTAGTGCGTAACTCACATAACTGTCAAAAGATGTTTAACAGCCAGTCGGGGTCTCTGATGGACTCAGTGGGAGCAACCTGGACACCAGCCAGATCCAATCTAGCTGGCTCATAAGGAGATACTGGGCTGTGGCAGCGAGCGTCAGCAGGAGAATAGAGGGCACCAAGGATCTTTTCACATACATGAGAGCAGCCATGCGTACGTTGCAGGTCGCATTCTAACGAAAAAAATGGAATAAGACTAGTGGTGAGAACATGACTGTCCAAAGATTCTGACACCAGTCGGGGGTCTCTGATGGCCAACCAGTGGGAAGAACCTGGACACCAAGGCCAAGATCCAATCTAGGTTGGCTCATAATGAAATCTTCTGGCATGCAAAGCAGCCTCTGATGCGAGGTTAAGGAGAATAGAGGCACGAATATCCGGAAGTGTCTGTGGCGTGCACCAAAATGGAGATATCTTCTTCAGGGTCTTCATCAAACACCAAAGGATCCAGTTTCTGAGAGCAGAGGCCATGATAAAACGTATACTGGACAAAATGCAAACTAAAATAAATGCAAAACACTTAGGTGAGAAATGAATCCAAGTTTTCTGACACCACGTTGGATTGAAATAACTCACACAAAGTGAATAGGATCCAAAATATTTTATTAGCAATTCAGCATAGGTTACTTCATTTCAATGTACAGCTCAAGACTGAGAGAGAAAGGAAATAGAGGGTTCTATTGAACCTGTGGGCGGAGCCACAGTATGACATAGTATGAGTGACACTAATCTACAGTAGCCCAGTGGGTCAGGTAGAAATTCCACAGAACATGGACTGGTGCCATTTCTGGTCGGGACCCTTCTTCAGACTGATTGCAAGGGTGAAGGGAAATAAATCTCGAAGAGTGGAGCGGCAGGACAAAGCATGGCAGATTCCAGAGGGGAGGCAAGGGCAATTAGATTGAGTTACCAGAGTGGCTCCTTTAATCTATCCATTATCCAGTAAATGTAGTTCGGTAACAACTCACGCCCCTATATCACGGTCACTGAATCAGCTGATCGATCCTAATTATTGATCATCAAGCAGTGGAGTCCGAGTGCGACAAACTCCATGCTGAGACTTGTCCACAGGACCGCGTGTTCACACTGATCAATAACTCGGATACTGAACTTCACAATGTAACCCACTCTTAGTTACAATCATGAGAGAGAGCTGCCTGTCCCGAGCACAGGGGCAACTCTGTGCAAGATCTCACTGAAAGGAAGCACAATATTATAATAGGTTTCGACAATGAGAGTATTAGTTTCGGCTGTTTGAGTTTCTAACACCAGGGGGTGCCAACGATTGCTGTCTTTTCTTTCTGTTTTGATATTTTAAGTATGTGTTAAAGTAATTTTTGTGTTGGTTTGTTTTGTGTGGGGGGTGTTTTTTTTTCAATCTCTTACCTCGATGGAGATGCAATTTTTTCCATGTCGTATCTCCGTATCCCATTGTGTGAAGTTCGGGGAGAAGCAGCAGGGGGAAGAAGATTTAAGAAGTGTGTCAAAGTGTGTCAAGTCTGTTCCGTGAAGGTCGGAAAGAAGCAGCAGCCAGAGTGAGTATTGGCTGGAGGTAGGTGAGTAAGAGGGAAAGATCACTAAGAGGGAAAGAGTTAAAAAGAGCGGCAAAGGCTCAGGTTTGAGTAATTTACAAATTAGCCCTAAAGTAGTTGATTAGTTAACAGATAAATGTGTGCAGCTCTAGCGGAGCTACCGTGTTGAGGTGAAGTGCCTCAGTGAGTCAAGTGTGAGTCTTTGGCTCGAGAGTCTTCGGCGAGGAGACTGAGTCAAGGAGGCTACACTTGATTCGAAATTTGCGGGGTTTTTTGTCTAATGAAGAAATGACAGGCAAGTCGGTGCAGTGTGTTTCCTGGGGGATGTGGGAAGTCAGGGACACTGCTGACGCTTCTGGAAACTACACCTGCAGAAACTGGGTCCAGGTGCAGCTCCTGAATAATTGTGTTGGGGAACTGGAGCAGTAGTTGGATGACCTCTGGGTCATCTGGCAAAACGAGAGTTTCCTGGACAAGACAAGATTATCACACCAAGGATACTGGAATAGGTAAGGTGGATGACTGTGAGAAAGAGGAGTGCAGGAGACCTTGGTGGCTGTACCTACTAAACAGGTACACGCTCTTGGGAGCGGATGACACAACAAGATTGAGTGTTAGCCAGGGCTGTGATTTCAACCCTGGTGCTGAGGGTCAATGGGGAAGAGGGATGGCAGGCAGAGCCATAGTAATGGGAACTCCATCGTCAGAGGTGCGGACAGGAGATTCTGCGGCAGCAGGCGAGACTCCAGAATGGTGTGTTGCCTCCCTGGTGCCAAGGTCCAGGACATCTTGGAGCGGCTGCTCGGCATCCTCAAGAGTGATGGGGAGCAGCCGGGGGTTGTTGTGCATGTTGGCACAAATGATATAGGTCGGAAAAGGAGGTTTTGCAACAAGAACTTACGGAATTGATTAGGTCTGAAAAGCAGGACCTGCAGGTAGTGATCTGAGGATTGCTTCCAGTATATCATGCTAGTGAAGGTAAGAATAGGAAGATGAGGGGAATTAATGTGTGGCTGAGGAGTTGGTGCAGTTGGCAGGGATTCAGATTTAGAAACATAGAAACATAGAAAATAGGTGCAGGATGGGGCCATTCGGCCCTTCGAGTCAGCACCGCCATTAATTGAGATCATGGCTGATCGTCCCCTATCAATAACCCGTGCCTGCCTTCTCCCCATATCCCTTGACTCCACTAGCCCCTAGCGCTCTATCTAACTCTCTCTTAAATCCATCCAGTGACTTGGCCTCCACTGCCCTCTGTGGCAGGGAATTCCATAAATTCACAACTCTCTGGGTGAAAAAGTTTGTTCTCACCTCAGTCTTAAATGACCTCCCCTTTATTCTAAGACTGTGGCCCCTGGTTCTGGACACGCCCACATTGGGAACATTTTTCCTGCATCTAGCTTGTCCAGTCCTTTTATAATTTTATATGGTTCTATAAGATACCCCCTCATCCTTCTAAACTCCAGTGAATACAAGCCTAGTCTTTTCAATCTTTCCTCATATTACTGCCCACCATCCCAGGGATCAATCTCGTGAACCTACGCTGCACTGCCTCAATCACAAGGATGTCCTTCCTCAAATTAGGAGACCAAAACTGTACACAATACTCCGGATGTGGTCTCACCAGAGCCATATACAACTGCAGAAGAACCTCTTTACTCATATGCTTAAATCCTCTTGTTGTGTAGGCCAACATTCCATTAGCTTTCTTCACTGCCTGCTGCACCTGTAAGCCAACTTTCAGTGACCGGTGTACAAGGACGCCCAGGTCTCGCTGCACCTCCCCCTTACCTAACCTAACCCCATTGAGATAATAATCTGCCCCCTTGTTTTTGCCGCCAAAGTGGATAACCTCACATTTATCTATATTATACTGCATCTGCCACGCATCTGCCCACTCACTCAACCTGTCCAGGTCACCCTGCAACCTCCTAACATCCTCTTCACAGTTCACACTGCCATTGCCAATATATACGGTAAACAGTTGCGGCCCCAACACCGAGCCTTGCGGCACTCCACTCGCCACTGCCTGCCATTCTGAAAAGGACCCATTCACTCCTACTCTTTGCTTCCGGTCTGCCAACCAATTTTTTATCCATGTCAACACCCTACCCCCAATACCATGTGATCTAATTTTAGTCACCAGCCTCCCGTGCGGGATCTTATCAAAGGTTTTCTGAAAGTCTAGGTACACTACATCCACTGGCACCCCTTCATCCATTTTACTTGTCACATCCTCAAAAAATTCCAGAAGATTAGTCAAGCATGATTTACCTTTCATAAATCTATGTTGACTTGGACTAATCCTTTTACTGCTATCCAAATGCCCCATTATTAACTCTTTAATAATTGACTCCAGCATCTTTCCCACCACTGAAGTCAGGCTAACTGGTCTGTAATTCCCCACTTTCTCTCTCTCGCTCCTTTCTTGAAAAGTGGGATAACATTAGCTACCCTCCAATCCACCGGAACTGATTCTGAATCTATTGAACATTGGAAAATGATCACCAATGCGTCCACTATTTCTAGAGCCACCTCCCTGAGGTCCCTGGGATGCAGACCATCAGGTCCAGGGGATTTATCATCTGGATAATTGGGATCCCTTCCGAGGCAGGGGTAACTTGTATCAAAGGGATGGGTCGCACCTTAACTGGAGGGGTACCAACATACTAGCGGAAAGGTTTCCTAATGCAAACTAGAGGGTTTAAACTAGATTGGCATGGATTTGGAATCTCGTGCAGGACAGAGGCATGTGAGAAGCTAGAATATGGTGTTGCGGGTGGTTGTTGCAAAGGCACCATCTAACATAAATTTAGGCTCATTGTAGCTTAAAATGAATATTCATCGAGTAAATATCAGAGCATTCGATTCTTGGTCAGGGTTTGACATTTACATCAGAAATAAGACAGGTTTCTTACAGGTCTGCCACCCAGCCTGGCACTGCCCCAGTCTCACTATGGCCATTACCTCCACTCTCCCCACTATGGCAGTCAGTGGGGTTCAGTATAAGTGGAACCCAGAGGATCTGTCCTGGCCCTTTAATTATGCAGGTTCATGAGCTCTTAAAATCTGGGACCTCTGCTGCAGTCTCATTACATTTCCTATTAAAGTGACTGAAAGATGCCTTGCAGGACTGTCCCCCAGCCTGGACCTGCCCCAGTCCCACTATGGCCGTGTCCCCCACTCTGCAAACTGGGAGTCAGTGGGGTTCAGTAAAGGGAGGAACCCACAAGAACTGCCCTCACCCATTAGGCTGGTTCAGAAGCAGGACGTCTGCAACAGTGTCATTAAAAAAACACTCACGATTATATTCATCATATTATTTTTATATAATACTAGACTAAGTGGGACCCGTTGGGTCCCATGTTCACACAGAAGGTCTGGTCCCGCGACGTAATATTCCACCTTGCCACCAATTCCAATATTGGTGGCCGGGGGGGGGCTTTCTGGAATGCTGGTATGGGTTCTTGGGGTGGCAGCTCAGTCCCTCAAGCCTGATTTGCTGGCAGCTCACTCACGGCTGGTGGGCTTGCAGTTGACTCATGACTATTCCTTGAAATTCCATTTCAAGCAGAGTGCAAGGCCACCAAATTCAAATCCATGTTCCTATCATTTCAAGCAGGGTGCAAGGCCACCAAATTCAAGTGCAGTTTCTTACCACTTTCAGCAGGGTGCAAGGCCACCAAATTCAGTGCAGTTTCATACCACTTCAAGCAGGGTGCAAGGGCACCAAATTCAAATGCAGCTTCATACGATTTCATGCAGGGTGAAACGACCATAAAACCACGCAAAACACCAAACCAACAGTTCAGTAGACATTCAGTGTGTTCAGTCGATTCACAGCTCAGTCATGACCTCTCCCTCCCCCATCATGCAGAGACTGAGCCACTTCCACACTTCCAGGTTTTATAACCCCTGCTACTCCCACCAGAAAAGATGTGGCTTTCTGGGCATGATTGACAGGAGAGAGATTGTCAACATTTTTTAAACACTAATAACACTTTTATTTTTAATTGTTGGGAAGAATTTCCTGCACATGCTCAGCGGAGGGGAGACTGAGTAAGATGGCCAAAGGTCACAGCCGTAAGTGGTAGCGTTTTTATCTAAAATCAATATACAGTGCAAACAGGAAGTAAGTGCATTTGCAGTAGTGCCTTTTATCTTCAAGACAAAGCACCCAAACCACCATTTGCAGTAAGTAGTGCCTTTGAACTTCAAGCCAAAGCACCCAAGCCACCATTTGTAGTAAGTAGTGCCTTTCAACTTCGAGCCAAAGCACCACAGCCACCATTTGCAGTAAGTAGTGCCTTTCAACTTCAAGCCAAAGCACCCAAGCCACCATTTGCAGTAAGTAGTGTCTTTCAACTTTAAACCAAAGCTCCCAAGCCCCCATTTGCAGTAAGTAGTGCCTTTCAACTTCGTCAAAGCACCCAAGCCACCATTTGCAGTAAGTAGTGCCTTTCAACTTTAAACCAAAGCACCCAAGCCACCATTTGCAGTAAGTAGTGCCTGTCAACTTCAAACCAAAACACGCAAACAACCATTTGCAGGTTTTTTACTTCAAACAAACCATATTTTAATTTTCAACCCCATTAAGGGTACTCACAGTTGTGCAAACATTTGTTCAGTGTTATTCAGAGCTCAGAGAGACGCGACCCATGGCTTCATTCATCTTGCAGACTCTGAGTGAGGCACACCACTCCCTAGTTTTATAGTCCCTCCTCCTCCCTCCAGCAGGTGCAGCAGAGAGAATGGTGATTTTTTTTTAAACTTCAAGCCCAAGCACCCAAGCACCCAAGCTACCATTTGCAGTAAGTAGTGCCTTTCAACTTCATGCCACCATTTGCAGTAAGTAGTGCCTTTCACCTTCAAGCCAATGCACCCAAGCCACCATTTGCAGTAAGAAGTGCCTTTCAACTTCAAGCTAAATCACCCGCCACCATTTGCAGTAAGTAGTGCCTTTCAACTTCGCCAAAGCACCCGCCACCATATGCAGTAAGTAATGCCTTTCAAATTCAAGCCAAAGCACCCAAGCTACCATGTGCAGTAAGTAGTGCCTTTCAACTTCAATCAAAACACCCAAGCCACCATTCGCAGTAAGTAGTGCCTTTCAACTTTAAACCAAAGCTCCCAAGCCACCATTTGCAGTAAGTAGTGCCTTTCAACTTCAAGCCAAAGCACCCAAACAGCCATTTGCAGGCAGTGCCTTTTTACTTCAAACAAACCATGTTTTCATTTTCAAACCGCATTAAGGGTACTCACAGTTGTGTAGACATTTGTTCAGTGTTATTCAGAGCTCAGAGAGACATGACCCTTGGCTTCATTCATCTTGCAGACACTGAGTGAGGCACACCACTCCCTGGCTTTATAGTCCCTCCCCCTCCCTCCAGCAGGTGCAGCAGAGAGAATGGTGATTTTTTTTTAACTTCAAGCCAAAGCTCCCAAACCACCATTTGCAGTAAATAGTGTATTTCAACTTCAAGCCAAAGCACCCAAGCCACCATTTGCAGTAAGCAGTGCCTTTCAACGTCATGCCACCATTTGCAGTAAGTAGTGCCTTTCAACTTCAAGCAAAGCACCCAAGCCACCATTTGCAGTAAGTAGTGCCTTTCAACTTCAAGCCAAATCACCCAAGCCATCATTTGCAGTAAGTAGTGCCTTTCAACTTCAAGCAGAACAGCCAAGCCACCATTTTCAGTAAGTAGTGCCTTTCAACTTTAAAACAAAGCTCCCAAGCCACCATTTGCAGTAAGTGGTGCCTTTCAACTTCAAGCCAAAGAACCCAAGCCTTCATTTGCAGTAAGTAGTGCCTTTCAACTTCATGCCTCCATTTGAAGTAAGTAGTGCCTTTCAACTTCAAATCAATGCACCCAAGCCACCATTTGCAGTATGTAGTGCCTATCAACCTCAAGCCAAAGCTCCCAAACGACCATTTGCAGGCAGTGCCTTTTTACTTCAAACAAACCATATTTTCATTTTCAACTACCTAAGGGTACTCACAGTTGTGTAGACATTTGTTCAGTGTTATTCAGAGCTCAGAGAGCCGTGACCCTTGGCTTCATCCATGTTGCAGTGACTGAGGCACACCACTTCCTGGTTTTCCAAAAATGATGGCCGTAGGTGGCGGCGTTCTGTTGGAAATTGCAGCACAGTGGGCCAAAAGCAGTCAAGATCAGAGATTTATTAATATAGATAATTATACTTAATTATATATGATTACAGTCAAATTTACAAGTCATGTATAGGTATAATCATATATAGTTTTAAATGGACTGCAACACGGAAATAGGCTGCCCATGTGTAATGTGGGCATTGGCCACTAGATGGTGCTTACTTTCCTGATCTCATTTTCTAATTAGTTTAATTAATTAATGGTCAACATTTGGCACTGACGAGTTATGACATCCTTCTCAATTTTATTTCATCTAAATCTATGGAAAATTTAATGTAGTTCTGTGACGTGGGTCACGAAAACCTATTTATAGACACATTTTTGATGCTCGGCCCACAGACAATATACCACACCCAGGGCCCATTAGCTCTTCTCTTCAACATGTCCCATCCCATTGCTTTATCAATCATTTCTCAACCCATCCCATTACTCCATTTTCATTGCTCCATGTCACAGCATCACACCCCAAAACCATTGGTCTTGCTAGGATCTTCCTACCTCATGATGACAGAATCTTATATTAAAAATCATTTTTCAAAGGTCACTCTGGTAGCTGTTTGGGTGTTTGCACAAGCTCGATTAGTCATTCGAGGCAAGGGGCTTGTTGTTACCACTTTAGGCAGTTGGAGCAAGGGGCAGAATCTGTCATTTGCATCTGCTGTGATGTCATAGATAGCCTGGTGATATCACAAAGGTGTGCCGCAAGACTCACCTCTTTGAGTTAGTAAGAAATTAACTCTCACACTGGGCACAAAATGCTGGAGTAACTCAGCGACTCAGGCAGCATCTCTGGACAACATGAATATTCTTCTTATTCAGTAGAAGAAGGGCCCTGACCCAAAATGTTGCCTATCCATGTTCTCCAGAAATGCCTGACCCATTGAGTTACTCTAGCATTAGGTATGGCATCTGCAGCTGTGTTATTATATTACCAACTGTGGCATTGCTGCTCTATGGTACACTGGGCAGTGCTTGGCCAGTTAAGGCTGGGAATGACTTACACTGCTGAACACTGACAATCCTCTGCACTAGTTAACACCAGGCATTGTTTGTGCTGGATAATGCCAGACAATATTTACATAAGTTAACAATTTACTATGTTTATACTAGTTATAATGGAAATGTTTCATTAGTTGATATTGGGTATTGTTGCACTAGTTAACATGGTGTTTTCAACTAATTAACATTGGGCATTGTTGCATTAGTTAACACTGGATGTTTGCACCAGTTATCACAGGGCATTGTTGCACTAGTTAACACTGGGCATTGTTACACTAGTTAACACAGGGCTTTGTTGCACTAGTTAAAACTGGGCATTGTTGCACTAGTTAAAACAGGGCATTGTTGCACTAGTTAACACTGGGCATTGTTGTACTAGTTAACACTGGGCATTGTTGCACTAGTTAACACTGGGCATTGTTACACTAGTTAACAAAGCATTGTTACACTAGTTAACACAACATTGTTACACTAGTTAACACAAGGCATTGTTGCACTAGTTAACGCTGGGTATTATTACACTAGTTAACAACGCATTGTTACACTAGTTAACACAGGGCATTGTTACACTAGTTAACACAGGGCATTGTTACACTAGTTAACACATGGCATTGTTGCACTAGTTAACAAAGCATTGTTGAACTAGTTAACACTGGGCATTGTTGCACTAGTTAACACAGGGCATTGTTGTACTAGTTAACACTGGGCATTGTTGTTTACACTAGTTAACATGGCACTGCTTGCATTATTTACAAGTGGACAGTGGACAATGCTTTGTAAAGAGCAGAAGAAAGACCCCATCCCCCACCCCCATTCCCCACCCCCCATCTCTACCCAACCCCCCATCCACCACCCCTATCTCTATCTCATCCCCCATCTGCCCATCCTCATCTCTACCCCATCCCCATCCCCCAATCCCCCCCCATTCCCATCCCCATCCCCATCCCCATCCCCATCCCCCATCCCCCATCCCCCATCCCCATCACCCATCCCCCATCCCCCATCACCCATCCCCCATCCCCCATCCCCATCCCCCATCCCCATAGGGGCACAAGACATTTGCTGCTTAAGAGTGTCAAGCGCCCTCTGCTGTTGCTCGTGCCAAGCCCAAACAGTGTCTTTGTGGCTAAGCTGTTGTAGTGGGATTGATATTTCACTGAGGTTCAGAATAAATTTGTCCAGGTAGTTTACCATGCCAAGGAATCTCTGCAGACTAAGCACGTCTGTGGGTGCTGGCAACTCATTGATAGCAATGTTTTTTGCCGGATCCGTTTTTAGGCCATCTTTAGTGAACATATGGCCTTTGTAGCTCACGTCACTTACTCTGAATTTACACTTTTGAGGGTTTAACTTGAGTTTGATTGCAGTTGCGCAGTCCAGGACCTTTTTTAAATTTGCGTTGTGTCCAGCAACGAGGATGTCATTTACTATGGGTAACCTGCAAACAATTGTTCCATAACCCATTAAAATACTTCATTAGCAGAGCTTATGCCAAAAGGCATGCAAAGGAATTTGTATCGCCCGAAGGGTGTGATTCAGGTTGTTAACTTGGAGGAGTTGCATTCCAGAGGAATCTGCCAGAATGAACTCTTAGCATCTAGTACTGTGAATACAGTTTCTTCAGTCATCTGCGCTGCAACGCCGTCCACTATGGGCATGGGATAGTGCAGTCGCTTAATGACTGTGTTTAAGTCCTTGGGATTGATGCAAATCTGTATTTCATCCTTAGTCTTCTTCGTTATTACAACCATGGTCGAGACCCAATCCGAGCGGTCAGCGACGGGGTAAATCACGTGCAGAGACACCATTCTGCTGAGTTCACTTTGAAGACGGTCCCGCGTGGCATGAGGAATCCTGTGTACCGGACGGACAACTGGAAGTTAATTGTAATTGTGTATTTGACAGGCAACCTGCCCAGCTTGTCATCAAACTCATTTTTGTATTGTGTCAAGATTTGTTGAGTAAAGTCACAAGTTGTAGCCAGAAGACAAATGGAAGCACTGAAAGTGACCAGTCGCAGGTCATCACAAGCCTCAACACCCAGCAAGGATGACACATTTTCACGAACAATATAGAAACTCAGGCCGTGGACATGTGAGTCAAGACAGCATCGTAACTCGACTTGACCGATAGGGTCCTCCTGCAAATGGACCTCCTGCAAATGGAAGGAGGATGCTAGCCATAGTATTGATAGTCTGTTTTTTGAATTGTCTTCAATTCAGATAAGGAAAGAACATTGCAGCGTGCCCCGATTTTCAGAAAAACACTTTTGCCATTAACTAGCAAAATGACCTTGGGATCTTGATGTTTATGAGACAAGTCGGACAGGGAATGTACATCCATATCAAGATCCTCATTAGCAGACAACATGTATGTGAGAGCCGTTTGAGAATGCCCAGAGTTCATGTTCCCATGGTTGAGTGAATCGACAGATTGCTGTGTTTGAACTCTGTTACCACGTGAGCGGCAGCATTGAAAAAAACAATTGCACCTTTTACAGAAGCGACAAAGCTTTCCATAAGCCAGGCATGTTCACAAATAGCAACATGTGAACCTCCACAATTAACACAATTGTTAACGAGTTTAACAGCAGACCTGTCAGGCATTTCAGAAAATTGATGAGAAGCTTGTTAAACTGTGCCAGCAACATTAACATCATAGGCAGAGTGGGGGCCACACCCTAAAATGTTAGCATGAGCATCAGCCATTTTAGCAATGCCACAGCGGCTTTCAGCTGTCTCCAGAGTGAGTTCAGTATCATCATGTACTTTTTCATTGAGGATTCCATAGACCAGTCGGTCATTGTCACATACATCTCCAAAAGCACATCTACCGACAATGTGTTTCAAAGCACTAAGGTACGTTTCAACAGGTTCGCCACCTCTCTGGCTTCACGAAAAAAAATTATGTCACTCCATTACAAGATTAGTGCGTAACTCACATAACTGTCAAAAGATGTTTAACAGCCAGTCGGGGTCTCTGATGGACTCAGTGGGAGCAACCTGGACACCAGCCAGATCCAATCTAGCTGGCTCATAATGAAATCTTCTGGCATGCCAAGCAGCCTCTGTGCATGCGAGGTTAAGGAGAATAGAGGCACGAATATCTGGAGTGGCTGTGGTTGTGGCGTGCGCTGCATTTATATAAATGGAGATATCTTCTTCAAAGATGCGCCATCGCTCAGCAAGGTCTTCATCAAACACCAAAGGATCCAGTTTCTGAGAGCAGAGGCCATGATAAAACGTATACTGGACAAAATGCAAACTAAAATAAATGCAAAACAATTAGGTGAGAAATGAATCCAAGTTTTCTGACACCACGTTGGATTGAAATAACTCACACAAAGTGAATAGGATCCAAAATATTTTATTAGCAATTCAGCATAGGTTACTTCATTTCAATGTACAGCTCAAGACTGAGAGAGAGAGGAAATAGAGGGTTCTATTGAACCTGTGGGCGGAGCCACAGTATGACATAGTATGAGTGACACTAATCTACAGTAGCCCAGTGGGTCAGGTAGAAATTCCACAGAACATGGACTGGTGCCGTTTCTGGTCGGGACCCTTCTTCAGACTGATTGCAAGGGTGAAGGGAAATAAATCTCGAAGAGTGGAGCGGCAGGACAAAGCATGGCAGATTCCAGAGGGGAGGCAAGGGCAATTAGATTGAGTTACCAGAGTGGCTCCTTTAATCTATCCATTATCCAGTAAATGTAGTTCGGTAACAACTCACGCCCCTATATCACGGTCACTGAATCAGCTGATCGATCCTAATTATTGATCATCAAGCAGTGGAGTCCGAGTGCGACAAACTCCATGCTGAGACTTGTCCACAGGACCGCGTGTTCACACTGATCAATAACTCGGATACTGAACTTCACATTGTAACCCACTCTTAGTTACAATCGTGAGAGAGAGCTGCCTGTCCCAAGCACAGGGGCAACTCTGTGCAAGATCTCACTGAAAGGAAGCACAATATTATAATAGGTTTCGACAATGAGAGTATTAGTTTCGGCTGTTTGAGTTCTAACACCAGGGGGTGCCAACGATTGCTGTCTTTTCTTTCTGTTTTGATATTTTAAGTATGTGTTAAAGTAATTTTTGTGTTGGTTTGTTTTGTGTGGGGGGTGTTTTTTTTTCAATCTCTTACCTCGATGGAGATGTAATTTTTTCCATGTCGCTCCGTATCCCATTGTGTGAAGTTCGGGGAGAAGCAGCAGGGGGAAGAAGATTTAAGAAGTGTGTCAAAGGCCCGGTTCAAGTCTGTTCCGTGAAGGTCGGAAAGAAGCAGCAGCCAGAGTGAGTATTGGCTGGAGGTAGGTGAGTAAGAGGGAAAGATCACTAAGAGGGAAAGAGTTAAAAAGAGCGCCAAAGGCTCAGGTTTGAGTAATTTACAAATTAGCCCTAAAGTAGTTGATTAGTTAACAGATAAATGTGTGCAGCTCTAGCGGAGCTGTCGTGTTAAGGTGAAGTGCCTCAGTGAGTCAAGTGTGAGTCTTTGGCTCGAGAGTCTTCGGCGAGGAGACTGAGGCAAGGAGGCTACACTTGATTCGAAATTTGCTTTTTTTTTTGTCTAATGAAGAAATGACAGGCAAGTCGGTACAGTGTGTTTCCTGGGGGATGTGGGAAGTCAGGGACACTGCTGACGCTTCTGGAAACTACACCTGCAGAAACTGGGTCCAGGTGCAGCTCCTGCATAATTGTGTTGGGGAACTGGAGCAGTAGTTGGATGACCTCTGGGTCATCTGGCAAAACGAGAGTTTCCTGGAACAGACAAGATTATCACACCAAGGATACTGGAATAGGTAAGGTGGATGACTGTGAGAAAGAGGAGTGCAGGAGACCTCGGTGACCTACTAAACAGGTACACGCTCTTGGGAGCGGATGACACAACAAGATTGAGTGTTAGCCAGGGCTGTGATTTCAACCCTGGTGCTGAGGCTCAATGGGGAAGAGGGATGTCAGGCAGAGCCATAGTGGTGGGAACTCCATCGTCAGAGGTGCGGACAGGAGATTCTGTGGCAGCAGGCGAGACTCCAGAATGGAGTGTTGCCTCCCTGGCGCCAAGGTCCAGGACATCTCGGAGCGGCTGCTCGGCATCCTCAAGAGTGATGGGGAGCAGCCGGGGGTTGTTGTGCATGTTGGCACAAATGATATAGGTCGGAAAAGGAGGTTTTGCAACAAGAACTTACGGAATTGATTAGGTCTGAAAACCAGGACCTGCAGGTAGTGATCTGAGGATTGCTTCCAGTATATCATGCTAGTGAAGGTAAGAATAGGAAGATGAGAGGAGTTAATGTGTGGCTGAGGAGTTGGTGCAGGGGGCAGGGATTCAGATTTAGAAACATAGAAACATAGAAAATAGGTGCAGGATGGGGCCATTCGGCCCTTCGAGTCAGCACCGCCATTAATTGGGATCATGGCTGATCATCCCCTATCAATAACCCGCGCCTGCCTTCTCCCCATATCCCTTGACTCCACTAGCCCCTAGCGCTCGATCTAACTCTCTCTTAAATCCATCCAGTGATTTGGCCTCCACTGCCATCTGTGGCAGAGAATTCCATAAATTCACAACTCTCTGGGTGAAAAAGTTTGTTCTCACCTCAGTCTTAAATGACCAACCCCTTTATTCTAAGACTGTGGCCTCTGGTTCTGGACCCGCCAACATTGGGAACATTTTTCTTGCATCTAGCTTGTCCAGTCCTTTTATAATTTTATATGATTCTATAAGATTCCCCCTCATCCTTCTAAACACCAGTGAATACAGGCCTAGTATTTTCAATCTTTCCTCATATGACAGTCCCACCATCCCAGGGATCAATCTCGTGAACCTACGCTGCACTGCCTCAATCACAAGGATGTCGTTCCTCAAATTAGGAGACCAAAACTATACAAAATACTCCAGATGTGGTCTCACCAGAGCCCTATACAACTTCAGAAGAGCCTCTTTACTCCTATACTGAAATCCTCTTGTTGTGTAGGCCAACATTCAATTAGCTATCTTCACCGCCTGCTGTACCTGTAAGCCAACTTTCAGTGACCGGTGTACAAGGACGCCCAGGTCTCGCTGCACCTCCCCCTTACCTAACCTAACCCCATTGAGATAATAATCTGCCCCCTTGTTTTTGCCGCCAAGGTGGATAACCTCACATTTATCTATATTATACTGCATCTGCCACGCATCTGCCCACTCACTCAACCTGTCCAGGTCACCCTGCAACCTCCTAACATCCTCTTCACAGCTCACAATGCCACCCAGCTTTGTGTCATCTGCAAACTTGCTAGTTTTGCTCCTAATTCCCTCTTCCAAATCATTAATATATATGGTAAACAGTTGCGGCCCCAACACTGAGCCTTGCGGCACTCCACTCGCCACTGCCTGCCATTCTGAAAAGGACCCGTTCACTCCTACTCTTTGCTTCCGGTCAGCCAACCAATTTTTTATCCATGTCAACACCCTACCCCCAATACCATGTGATCTAATTTTAGTCACCAGTCTCCCGTCCGGGACCTTATCAAAGGCTTTCTGAAAGTCTAGATACACTACATCCACTGGCACCCCTTCATCCATTTTACTTGTCACATCCTCAAAAGATTCCAGAAGATTAGTCAAGCATGATTTCCCTTTCATAAATCTATGTTGAATTGGACTAATCCTTTTACTGCTATCCAAATGCCCCATTATTACCTCTTTAATAATTGACTCCAGCATCTTTCCCATCACTGAAGTCAGGCTAACTGGCCTATAATTCCCCGCTTCCTCTCTCGCTCCTTTCTTGAAAAGTGGGATAACATTAGCTATCCTCCAATCCACAGGAACTGATTCTGAATCTATTGAACATTGGAAAATGATCACCAATGCGTCCACTATTTCTAGAGCCACCTCCCTGAGGTCCCTGGGATGCAGGCCATCAGGCCCAGGGGATTTATCATCTGGATAATTGGGATCTGTTCCGAGGCAGGGGTAACTTGTATCAAAGGGATGGGTCGCACCTTAACTGGAGGGGTACCAACATACTAGCGGAAAGGTTTTCTAATGCAAACTAGAGGGTTTAAACTAGATTGGCATGGATTTGGAATCTCGTGCAGGACAGAGGCATGTGAGAGGCTAGAAGATGATTTTGCGGGTGGTTGTTGCAAAGGCACCATCTAACATAAATATAGGCTCATTGTAGCTTAAAATGAATATTCATCGAGTAAATATCAGAGCATTCGATTCTTGGTCAGGATTTGACATTTACATCAGAAATAAGACAGGTCTCTTCCAGGCCTGTCAACCAGCCTGGTACTGCCCCAGTCCCACTATGGCTGTTACCCCCACTTTCCCCACTATGGCAGTCAGAGGGTTTCAGTAAATGGGGAACCCAGAGGATCTGTCCTGACCATTTAATTAGGCAGGTTCATGAGCCCTTACAATCTGGGACCTCTGCTGCAGTCTCATTACATTTAACCATATAACATTTCCTATTAAAGTGACTGAAAGATGCCTTGCAGGACTGTCCCCCAGCCTGGACCTGCCCCAGTCCCACTATGGCCGTGACCCCCACTCTGCAAACTGGGAGTCAGTGGGGTTCAGTAAAGGGAGGAACCCACAAGAACTGCCCTCACCCATTAGGCTGGTTCAGAAGCAGGACGTCTGCAACAGTGTCATTAAAAAAACACTAATTATATTCAATTTATATACAATTATATTCATCCTATTATTTGTATATAATATTATACTAAGTGGGACCCGTTGGGTCCCATGTTCACACAGGAGGGCTGGTCCTGCAACGTAATATTCCACCTTGCCACCAATTCCAATATTGGTGGCCAGTGGGGGGGCTTTCTGGAGTGCTGGTATGGGTTCTTGGGGTGGCAGCTCAGTCCCTCAAGCCTGATTTGCTGGCAGCTCACTCACGGCTGGTGGGCTTGCAGTTGACTCATGACTATTCCTTGAAATTCAATTTCAAGCAGGGTGCAAGGCCACCAAATTCAAATCCATGTTCCTATCATTTCAAACAGGGTGCAAGGCCATCAAATTCAAGTGCAGTTTCTTACCACTATGAGCAGGGTGCAAGGCCACCAAATTCAAGCGTAGATTCTAACCACTTCAAGCAGGGTGCAAGGCCACCAAATTCAAGTGCAGTTTCTTACCACTTTCAGCAGTGTGCAAGGCCACCAAATTCAGTGCAGTTTCATACCACTTCAAGCAGGGTGCAAGGCACCAAATTCAAATGCAGCTTCATACGATTTCATGCAGGGTGAAACGACCATAAAACCACGCAAAACACCAAACCCACAGTTCAGTAGACATTCAGTGTGTTCAGTTGATTCACAGCTCAGATTCATGACCTCTCCCTCCCCCATCATGCAGAGACTGAGCCACTTCCACACGTCTAGGTTTTATAACCCCTGCTCCTCCCACCGGAAAAGGTGTGGCTTTCAGGGCATGATTGACAGGAGAGAGATTCTCAACATTTTTTAAACACTAATAACACTTTTATTTTTCATTGTTGGGAAGAATTCTCTGCACCTGCTCAGCGGAGGGGGGGACTGAGTAAGATGGCCAAAAATCACAGCCATAAGTGGTAGCATTTTATCTAAAATCAATATACAGTGCAAACAGGAAGTAAGTGTATTTGCAGTAGTACCTTTCAACTTCAAGCCAAAGCACCCAAGCCACCATTTGCAGTAAGTAGTGCATTTCAACTTCAAGCCATAATTTGCAGTAAGTGGTGCCTTTCAACTTCATGCCACCATTTGCAGTAAGTAGTGCCTTTGAACTTCAAGCCAAAGCACCCAAGCCACCATTTGCAGTAAGTAGTGCCTTTCAACATCAAGCCAAAGCACCACAGCTACCATTTGCAGTAAGTAGTGCCTTTGAACTTCAAGCCAAAGCCCCCAAGCCACCATTTGCAGTAAGTAGTGCCTTTCAACTTTGAACCAAAGCTCCCAAGCCACCATTTGCAGTAAGTAGTGCCTTTCAACTTCAAGTCAAAGCACCCAAGCCACCATTTGCAGTAAGTAGTGCCTGTCAACTTCAAGCCAAAGCACCCAAACAACCATTTGCAGGCTTTTATACTTCAAACAAACCATATTTTAATTTTCAAACCACATTAAGGGTACTCACAGTTGTGCAAACTTTTGTTCAGTGTTATTCAGAGCTCAGAGCGACGCGACCCATGGCTTCATTCATCTTGCAGACTCTGAGTGAGGCACACCAATCCCTAGTTTTATAGTCCCTCCTCCTCCCTCTAGCAGGTGCAGCAGAGAGAATGGTGATTTTTTTTTAAACTTCAAGCCCAAGCACCCAAGCTACCATTTGCAGTAAGTAGTGCCTTTCAACTTCATGCCACCATTTGCAGTAAGTAGTGCCTTTCAACTACAAGCCATTGCACCCAAGCCACCATTTGCAGTAAGTAGTGCCTTTCAACTTCAAACCAAAGCACCCAAGCCACCATATGCAGTAAGAAGAGTCTTTCAATTTCAAGCCAAAGCACCCAAGCCACCATGTGCAGTAAGTAGTGCCTTTCAACTTCAATCAAAACACCCAAGCCACCATTCGCAGTAAGTAGTGCCTTTCAACTTTAAACCAAAGCTCCCAAAGTCACCATTTGCAGTAAGTAGTGCCTTTCAACTTCAAGCCAAAGCACCCAAACAGCCATTTGCAGGCAGTGCCTTTTTACTTCAAACAAATTTCATTTTCAAACCACATTAAGGGTACTCACAGTTGTGTAGACATTTATTCAGTGTTATTCAGAGCTCAGAGAGATGTGACCCTTGGCTTCATTCATCTTGCAGACACTGAGTGAGGCACACCACTCCCTGGCTTTATAGTCCCTCCCCCTCCCTCCAGCAAGTGCAGCAGAGAGAATGGTGATTTTTTTTCAAACTTCAAGCCAAAGCTCCCAAACCACCATTTGCAGTAAATAGTGTATTTCAACTTCAAGCCAAAACACCCAAGCCACCATTTGCAGTAAGAGTGCAATGCCCTTCAACTTCAAGCAAAGCACCCAAGCCACCATTTGCAGTAAGAAGTGCCTTTCAACTTCAAGCCAAATCACCCAAGCCATCATTTGCAGTAAGTAGTGCCTTTCAACTTCAAGCAAAACACCCAAGCCACCATGTTCAGTAAGTAGTGCCTTTCAACTTTAAAACAAAGCTCCGAAGCCACCATTTGCAGTAAGTAGTGCCTTTCAACTTCAAGCCAAAGAACCCAAACCTTCATTTGCAGTAAGTAGTGCCTTTCAACTTCATGCCTCCATTTGAAGTAAGTAGTGCCTTTCAACTTCAAATCAATGCACCCAAGCCACCATTTGCAGTATGTAGTGCCTATCATCCTCAAGCCAAAGCTCCCAAACAACCATTTGCAGGCAGTGCCTTTTTTACTTCAAACAAACCATATTTTCATTTTCAACCACATTAAGGGTACTCACAGTTGTGTAGACATTTGTTCAGTGTTATTCAGAGCTCAGTGAGCCGTGACCATTGGCTTCATCCATGTTGCAGTGACTGAGGCACACCACTTCCTGGTTTTATAGTCCCTCCAGCAGGGGCAGCAGAGAGAATGGTGAATCTTTTAAAAACATTAATATCTCTCTGATTTGTCATCGATGGGAAAAGTCCTCTGCACCCGTAAGGGGGCTCTGAGCGAGGTGGCCAAAAATGACGGCCGTAGGTGGCGGCGTTCTGTCGGAAATCGCAGCACAGTGGGCCAAAAGCGGTCAAGATCAGAGATTTAGTAATATAGATAATGATACTTAATTATATATGATTACAGTCAAATTTACAAATCATATATATGTATAATCATATATAGTTTAAAAGGACTGCAACACGGAAATAGGCTGCCCATGTGTAATGTGGGCATCGGCCACTAGATGGTGCTTACTTTCCTGATCTCATTTTCTAATTAGTTTAATTAATTAATGGTCAACTTTGGCACTGATGAGTTATGACATCCTTCTCAATTTTATTTCATCTAAATCTGTGGAAAATTTAATGTAGTTTTGTGACGTGGGTCACGAAAACCTATTTATAGACACATTTTTGATGCTCGGCCCACAGCCAATATACCACACCCAGGGCCCATTGCTCTTCTCTTCAACATGTCCCATCCCATTGCTTTATCAATCATTTCTCAACCCATCCCATTACTCCATTTTCATTGCTCCATGTCACAGCATCACACCCCAAAACCATTGGTCTTGCTGCGATCCACCTACCTCATGATGACAGAATCTTATATTAGAAATCATTTTTCAAAGATCACTCTGGTAGCTGGTTGGGTGTTTGCACAAGCTCGATTAGTCATTTCGAGGCAAGGGGCTTGTTGTTACCACTTTAGGCAGTTGGAGCAAGGGGCAGAATCTGTCATTTGCATCTGCTGTGATGTCATAGATAGCCTGGTGATATCACAAAGGTGTGCCGCAAGACTCACCTCTTTGAGTTAGTAAGAAATTAACTCTCACACTGGGCACAAAATGCTGGAGTAACTCAGCGACTCAGGCAGCATCTCTGGACAACATGAATATTCTTCTTATTCAGTAGAAGAAGGGCCCTGACCCAAAATGTTGCCTATCCATGTTCTCCAGAAATGCCTGACCCATTGAGTTACTCTAGCATTAGGTATGGCATCTGCAGCTGTGTTATTATATTACCAACTGTGGCATTGCTGCTCTATGGTACACTGGACAGTGCTTGGCCAGTTAAGGCTGGGAATGACTTACACTGCTGAACACTGACAATCCTCTGCACTAGTTAACACCAGGCATTGTTTGTGCTGGATA
The DNA here is from genome assembly GCF_028641065.1 of Leucoraja erinaceus. NCBI lineage: Eukaryota > Metazoa > Chordata > Chondrichthyes > Rajiformes > Rajidae > Leucoraja > Leucoraja erinaceus. The sequence continues at coordinate 321,298 of NC_073390.1, forward strand.
ATGCCAGACAATATTTACATAAGTTAACAATTGACTATGTTTATACTAGTTATAATGGAAATGTTTCATTAGTTAATATTGGGTATTGTTGCACTAGTTAACATGGCGTTTTCAACTAATTAACATTGGGCATTGTTGCATTAGTTAACACTGGATGTTTGCACCAGTTATCACAGGGCATTGTTGCACTAGTTAACACTGGGCATTGTTACACTAGTTAACACAGGGCATTGTTACACTAGTTAACACAGGGCTTTGTTGCACTAGTTAACACTGGATGTTTGCACCAGTTATCGCAGGGCATTTTTTGCACTAGTTAACACTGGGCATTGTTGTACTAGTTAACACTGGGCATTGTTGCACTAGTTAACACTGGGCATTGTTACACTAGTTAACAGGGCATTGTTACAATAGTTAACAAAGCATTGTTGCACTAGTTAACACAACATTGTTACACTAGTTAACACAAGGCATTGTTGCACTATTTAACACTGGGTATTGTTGTACTAGTTAACACAGGGCATTGTTGCACTAGTTAACACTGGGCATTGTTGCACTAGTTAACACAGGGCATTATTACACTAGTTAACAACGCATTGTTACACTAGTTAACACAGGGAATTGTTGCACTAGTTAACACTGGGCATTGTTGTACTAGTTAACAAAGCAATGTTGAACTAGTTAACACAGGGCATTGTTGTACTAGTTAACACTGGGCATTGTTGTTTGCACTAGTTAACATGGCACTGCTTGCATTATTTACAAGTGGACAGTGGACAATGCCTTGTAAAGAGCAGAAGAAAGACCCCATCCCCCACCCCCATTCCCCACCCCCATCTAGTACCCAACCCCCCATCCACCACACCCTATCTCTATCTCATCCCTCATCCGCCATCCCCATCTCTACCCCATCCCATTCCCCCAACCCCCCCATTACCACCCCCCCCATCCCCATCCCCCCACTTCCCATCCCCCACCCCCCATCTCCCCACCCCCCATCCCCAAACCCCCCATCCCCCAACCCCCATCCCCCCATCCCCATCCCCCAACCCCCATCCCCCACCCCCCACCCCCCATCCCCCACCCTCCCATCCCCCCTCCCCCCACCCCCCAACCCCCATCCCCATCCCCATCCCCATCCCCCAACCCCCATCCCCCCCCATCCCCCAACCCCATCCCCCCATCCCCCCATCCCCCCATCCCCATCCCCCCATCCCCCCACCCCCATCCCATCCCCCATCCCCCCCCCCCCCCCCCCCCCCCCTCCCACCCCCCCCCAACCCCCCATCCCCCATCCCCATCCCCATCCCCCAACCCCCATCCCCCCATCCCCCAACCCCATCCCCCCATCCCCATCCCCCCATCCCCATCCCCCATCCCCCCCCCATCCCCCATCCCCCCATCCCCCATCCCCATCCCCATCCCCCCATCTTTACCCCATCCCCATCCCCATCCCCCAATCACCCACCCCCCATGCCGCAGCATGAGAGGAACAGGTCACCTCGCTCCCGTGGGAGAGGGTATTGTCTGTACAGTGGAGATTGCTCACACATATCAACTCAGTACCGTTTACTGAATGACACTGGCCATAGCGGTGACAGTTACATTGAACATTGTTTACAGAGTTTCATTGATTCTTGTCTAAACATTTAAACTTCACGTTATTCTAAAATAATACACGGCCTGTTCTTTATCAATTACAACCCTCTCCTGGTTAAACTCGTCCATTACTGAAGCCTGCCTGTGCTGGGTTGTATCATGTTCATTCTCTGACTTTCTTTCATATTTAGCTGTCTGCTCCATTGCTAACACCAGATGAAAAAGAATTCTTCATTAACCCTAACAGTTTGCTCTGTGATGATGTCCTCAATCATGTTACATCCTTTTCCTGTAACGGAGGGATGGCTATTGATATCAGTATTGATATTTTGTTATTGTCGTGTGTGCTGAGATATAGTGAAAAACATTGTGTGTTATCCAGTCAAATTGCACTGTACATGAGTACATTCAAGCTATGTTCAAATACAACTGTAGTGCAAAGAGAAAAAAAACAGGATACAGAACATAATGTTATAGCATTATCGTGTTACCATGAAGTGTAGATTTTAAAAATGTGTGCTGCACTGGTATCAGTTTCACCGTTCAGCCATCTGAAAGAAGTGGGGAGGAAACTGTCACTGAATCTGGTGGTGCGTGCTTTCAAGGTTTTCAGATTCAGATTCAGATTCAATCTTTATTGTCATTGTGCAGTGTACAGTACAGAGACAACAAAATGCAGTTAGCATCTCACCCAGAAGACCGAGCATAGAATAATGAGCAATAAATATACATATTGTAGCAATGTTACAAAATTTTGAGGTTTAAAAAATCAAGTCTGCAATTTATCCCATCAGATAAAGCATAACAATAAGTTTAATTTGACACCTAATTCACTTTCATATCTCAAGTAATAAAAAAGTTATGGCCATTTTCATACTCGGAAATTAGCATCTTGTTCCCTATTGATTTTCTATGGACATAACAAAAAAGCTGTGATCGTGGACAGTCAAAAGCCCATAACCTTCTTAAAAATTAAGAAGTCGGGAAGTGGTGTTGGGTAAATTGAATGGATTAAAGGCTGATAAATCCCCAGGGCCAGATAGGCTGCATCCCAGAGTACTTAAGGAAGTAGCACCAGAAATAGTGGATGCATTAGTAATAATCTTTCAAAACTCTTTAGATTCTGGAGTAGTTCCAGAGGATTGGCGGGTAGCAAACGTAACCCCACTTTTTAAGAAGGGAAGGAGAGAGAAAACGGGGAATTACAGACCAGTTAGTCTAACATCGGTAGTGGGGAAACTGCTAGAGTCAGTTATTAAAGATGGGATAGCAGCACATTTGGAAAGTGGTAAAATCATTGGACAAAGTCAGCATGGATTTACGAAAGGTAAATCATGTCTGACGAATCTTATAGAATTTTTCGAGGATGTAACCAGTAGCGTGGATAGGGGAGAACCAGTGGATGTGGTGTATCTGGACTTCCAGAAGGCTTTCGACAAGGTCCCACATAAGAGATTAGTATACAAACTTAAAGCACATGGCATTGGGGGTTCAGTATTAATGTGGATAGAGAACTGGCTGGCAAACAGGAAGCAAAAAGTAGGAGTAAACGGGTCCTTTTCACAATGGCAGGCAGTGACTAGTGGGGTACCGCAAGGCTCAGTACTGGGACCCCAGCTATTTACAATATATATTAATGATCTGGATGAGGGAATTGAAGGTAATATCTCCAAGTTTGCGGATGACACTAAGCTGGGGGGCAGTGTTAGATGTGAGGAGGATGCTAGGAGACTGCAAGGTGACTTGGATAGGCTAGGTGAGTGGGCAAATGTTTGGCAGATGCAGTATAATGTGGATAAATGTGAGGTTATCCATTTTGGTGGCAAAAACGGGAAAGCAGATTATTATCTAAATGGTGGCCGATTGGGAAAGGGGGAGATGCAGCGAGACCTGGGTGTCATGGTACACCAGTCATTGAAGGTAGGCATGCAGGTGCAGCAGGCAGTAAAGAAAGCGAATGGTATGTTGGCTTTCATAGCAAGAGGATTTGAGTATAGGAGCAGGGAGGTTCTACTGCAGTTGTACAGGGTCTTGGTGAGACCACACCTGGAGTATTGCGTGCAGTTTTGGTCTCCAAATCTGAGGAAGGACATTATTGCCATAGAGGGAGTGCAGAGAAGGTTCACCAGACTGATTCCTGGGATGTCAGGACTGTCTTATGAAGAAAGACTGGATAGACTTGGTTTATATTCTCTAGAATTTAGGAGATTGAGAGGGGATCTTATAGAAACTTACAAAATTCTTAAGGGGTTGGACAGGCTAGATGCAGGAAGATTGTTCCCGATGTTGGGGAAGTCCAGGACAAGGGGTCACAGCTTAAGGATAAGGGGGAAATCCTTTAAAACCGAGATGAGGAGAACTTTTTTCACACAGAGAGTGGTGAATCTCTGGAACTCTCTGCCACAGAGGGTAGTTGAGGCCAGTTCATTGGATATATTTAAGTGAGAGTTAGATGTGGCCCTTGTGGCCAAGGGGATCAGAGGGTATGGAGAGAAGGCAGGTACGGGATACTGAGTTGGATGATCAGCCATGATCATATTGAATGGCGGTGCAGGCTCGAAGGGCCGAATGGCCTACTCCTGCACCTAATTTCTATGTTTCTATGTTTCTATTAAGAGAACTGAATGAAATTTTCAGTTATCATAGATTGAAGCATTCTGAAACAAATATAAAATAATCTTACTTGGATGACCTGAAATTAAAGCATATAATTAGTTAGTTACCCAATTGTAGCTAATTTCAAACTTCAATTACTAGATCTAAACATCTATCCATTTCTTAATAAATGATTAACATTTTTAAATAGCCCAAGTGTCCAAATAATATTCACAACTAATTCACAATAAAACATGATTTTTAAATCTCATTTACATCAATTTATAGGCCAAATGGGAGGAATTTAATGTTCAATTGCTGTAAATTAAAGTCAATTTAAATCAGCTTTCTAGTGGGTTCCTGTGAACGCGCTGGTTTAGAACGTTCACATTGCAGTGGATTTGTGCTCTCAAATCCCCAGAAAAATACTGCGGGATATAAAGAGCCCAAAATGAACTACTCGCTATAGAAAACTTTATTATCAGGGTTATTTACAAGCCCCATTTAATGTAAAAATAAGGTACATACCTTTAATTGTTTGCTTTATAAAACCCTGGGGCTGCGAGAGGTTGCGAGTTTAGAGAGTGGTTTTTAAACTACTATAACTATTTTACAAGGCCATAAAAACTAATAATACCTTTTGCGACAGGGTCTTTCAGCGATTTTCCGTTAATGATTTACTAGGCTGAACATTTTCGATTGCAACAGCCTAGTAAAAATCGCGTTTTAAACCCGCCCCCTCTAAACAGCGCCAAAATCACACACACGGGGTAGGGCAGATACTCAGCCACGATTCAGGTAGGTTTTGTAACATACCTAATATATGTACAAACAGTAGAAGTAGTGCAAATTTTCTGGGGGAAGGAGTGACTGGCAATCACCAAGGTGCAGCGTTAAGTAGTGTAACAGCCGCAGGGAAGAAGCTGTTCCTGGGCCTGCTGGTCCGGCAACGGAGAGACCTGTAGCGCCTCCAGGATGGGAGGAGGGTAAACAGTCTGTGGCTGTGGTGAGAGCAGTCCTTGACGATGCTGCGCGCCCTTCACAGACATCATTTGCTTTGGACAGACTCAATGGAGGGGAGCGAGGAACCGGTGATGCGTTGAGCAGTTTTCACCACCGTCTGCAGTGCTTTCCGGTCGGAAACAGAGCAGTTGCCATACCATACTGTGATACAGTTGGTAAGGATGCTCTCGATGGTGCAGCGGTAGAAATTCACCAGAATCTGAGGAGACAGATGGACCTTCTTTAGTCTCCTCAGGAAGAAGAGACGCTGGTGAGCCTTCTTGACCAATGTTGAGGTATTGAGGTCATCAGAGTTGTTGACCCCCAGAAACCTGAAGCTGGAAACATGTTCCACCTCCGTCCCGTTAATGTGGATGGGGGTGTGCGTGCCGCCCCTAGACCTTCTGGAGTCCACAATGAGCTCGTTGGTCTTCTTGGAGTTAAGGACCAGGTTGTTGTCAGCGCACCATGCTGCTAGGAGCTGGACCTCCTCCCTATAAGCCGACTCATCGTTGTTGCTGATGAGGCCAATCACCGTTGTATCATCTGCATACTTGATGATGGTGTTAGTACCATGTACAGGTGTGTAGTCGTAGGTGAAGAGGGAGTAGAGGAGGGGGCTCAGCACACAGCCATGTGAGGGTTGAGGGGGCTCAGCACACAGGGTGAGGGTTGAAGAGGTGTGCTTGTCTGACCTAACAGACTGTTAGTTAGAAAGTCCAGTATCCAGTTAAAGAGGGCGGGGTCGCTGCCCAGGTCGCTGAGTTTGGTGATCAGTTTTGATGGTATAATGGTGTTGAATGCTGAGCTATAGTTGATGAACAGCATTCTTACGTAGGTGTTTCTGTTGTCGAGGTAGGAGAGGGCGGAGTGAAGTGCTGTTGAAATGGCATCCTCCGTACTCCTGTTCTTGAGGTAGGCGAACTGATAGGGGTCCAGTGTGGTAGGTAGGCAGCCTTTGAGGTCTGCCAGGACCAGCCTCTCGAAGGTGATGATGGGGGTAAGTGCAACTGGGTGGAAGTCGTAGAGGCTTGCCGCAGTGGAGTGTTTTGGCACCGGCATGATGGAGGTGGTTTTAAGGCACGTGGGCACAACTGCTTGGGCAAGTGACAGGTTGAAGATGTCACTCCAGACGTCTGTCAGCTGCACAGCACAGGCCCTGAGGACGCGCCCGGGGATGCCTTCAGGGCCAGCAGCCTTACGTGCATTAATCCAACTCAGTGACACATACACGTCGTGGGGGGTAAGTGTGTGGGGCTGGTGATCATCAGGAAGCACAGCATTGATGGCCTTCTCTTGGTTGCCCCTGTCGAAGCGGCCATGAAAGTGGTTAAGCTCCTCAAGGAAGGAGGCGTCGCTGGATGTGGGGGTGGCGTTGGTGGGTCTACAGTCCATGATGGCCTGGATGCCTTGCCACATGCGTCAGGGGTCGGCGTTGTTATTGAAGTGCTCCTCAATCTTTAGCTTATAGCAATGCTTGGCCTTCCTGATGCCCCTCTTCAGGTTAGCCCTGGATGAACTGTAGGCTCGGGCATCGCCTGACGTGAAAGCGGTGTCCCGTGCTTTCAGCAGTAGCCTGACCTCGCTGTTCATCCATGGCTTCTGATTCGTCTTGTGCCCGACGGGACAGTGGAGAAGAGGGAATGACTAGGGTATGAGTGGTCTTTGATTATGTTGGCTGCTTTCTCAAGGCAGTGTGGTGTAGACGGAGCCACACTCAGCACTAACTCTCTCTGATGGCAAGGAATGGCAATGTTTGAGGAAACTAATCTTGCCTTATCCTTCGCCTCAGTGCCTCAGCCTCTGGGCTTTAACCCCGCCCACCCCCCTCACGGGGTTCCCTCTATCTCTTGTCATCCGGGCACTGACTTGCTTCACGAAGGCTTGGAGAGGGCACTAAAATAATTCACAATGATAGCACCAGAAATCAGTCTTCAGAAGGTGCCAACCGAAACATCACCTGTCTATTTACCTCCATCAATGGTGCCTCACACACTGACTTTTGCTGAACACAGTGTGTTTTGCTCAAGATTACAGCATCTGCAGTTGCTTGCATCTCCACGTCACTAAGAATGAGAAGTTAGAAGAATCAGAAAGGATGCGACTTTCTGTTAATGAAGGGAACGTTGAGAGTGACATGCAGGGAACATGCAGGGTTTGTACATAGATATCCAGATACTGCGTGAGATCGACTTTGGTCCAGGAGTGAAGTTCACCACTGATAAATCCAGCAAGGAAGCGGGGAGAATGTTTCTCTGCAGAGATGGTGAGAATGTGGGGCTCTCGCTCAGGAATGGTCAGGTGAACAGTGGTTTGTGGGGAAGTGGATATAGTGCAAAAAAATGGGAAAGAACTCAGAGGAAGTGGGAATGGTTGGACGTGTGGGTAGAACATTCCATCCATCAGGACAGAATTACTCTGCCACAAAAATGCTTAGTCTAAACTGTAACCAAATTATCAGTAAATGATAAGGGAATTAATGACAAATTCTGAGTCAGAATCTGGACCTGATCAATATTACAATTGAAAATTAGGGTTGACTGGATGCTAAATATTTACAATGTTCAGGGCCTCACTGAGGAAGATGCAAAGGCTGTAGAAATGCAAACACATTTCAAATAATGAATGAGGAAAGCAACAAGGAACTAACTGAGGTATACAATGATAGGGGGAGGGAGAGGTTGATGAGATGGATCAGTGTCTAACCCCAGGACCCACTGCTTCCAGCAGGCATTAAAAGGGAGGAAATTGATTGTCCCTCCCTCATAATCTTTAAAAAATTGTCTCTCCATCAGCGAATTGGAAACGTCACTTCAAATTTAAAGGAAGGTCAGGCAAGAGAAACCAGGAAACATCCAGCTCTTAGCTAACGTGCATTTATCAATGGTAGACAAAAATGCTGGAGATGCTCGGTGGGTGAGGCACCATCTATGGAGCGAAGGAATAGGCAACGTTTCGGGTTGAGACCCTTCTTCATACTATTGTGGGGGTGGGTGGCGGGAAGAAGAAAGGAAGAGGCAGAGACAGTATGCTGTGGGAGAGCTGGGAAGGGGAGGGGATGGAGGGAGAAAGCAAGAACTACCTGAAATTGGAGAAGTCAATGTTCATACGTCTGAGGTGTAAACTACCCAAGCAAAATATGAGGTGCCGTTCCTCCAATTTGTGGTGAGCCTCACTCTGGCCATGGAGGAGGTCGAGGACAGAAAGGTCGGGTTCGGAATGGGAGACGGAGTTGAAGTGCTGAGCCACCGGGAGATCAGATTGGTTATTGCAAAAGGAGCGGAGGTGTTGGGCAAAGTGATCGTCAAGCCTGTTCTTGGTCTCACTGATGTAGAGAAGTTGACACCTAAAGCAGCGGATGCAGTAGATGAGGTTGGAGGGCCTCCTAAAGTGAATTAGACCACACTTAAATGAGTGGGCCAATTTATCTGGATTAAATTCCATCTACAACCTCTAGTCCAACTTTCCAGCTGATCTATGTCATCTTTAAAGAACGCTATCTAAAACTCCACTAGTTTTGGTGTCATCCTCAAACTTACTAATCAGATCTGCACATTCTCATTGTTTCTATATATTCCACACTACAAAGTTCCAGCACCGATCCCTGTAGTACACCAGTGGGTCAAGACTTCCCGACCCACCGCTACCCTCTGCCTCCGTTCACCAGCCAATGGAGCCAGTTCACCAACACACAACTTTGGTGCCCTGCACACAGACTTCAGTAATTCATGGCAAAGTCACACTCAGCATAAAAACATCTCCCCTTCAACTCTGCTCTGCTATTTATTTCTATCATGGCTAAACACTAGAGCCAGGATGTTTAGGCATTAAAAAACACTAAAATAGGCCAGCAAAATGCATGAAAAGGGCATTTATTGCCAAAAAAACTTAAAAAGCATTCATTTCCACCACCAAATGGTTTAAAATGATAATATAAAGGCATACTACATTAAATGACCAAAGTTGCCTGGTTGCACATAATTACTAGCATTACAGGTATTTTCAAATTTTCTGGTGTTAAACTATGCCGTCTATCAGACAGAATATGCTTCAGTTGTGAAAAACCTCTTTCTACCTCAGCTTAGGTCACTGGTGCATACCCGAAACAAGCTACAGACTCTATATTCATGTCGATATCTTGTGCATTACAACTACCTTTGAGAACTTTAGCTATGTTTTGTATTTCTTCAAGATCTTCTAAAATCACTCTCTCCCATTTTCATGTATGTATTTAACGACATCGCCAGGAACTTTACGAATATCGTCAGTTACTTTGTTGAAAATGCAGTAGAGGGACTTTTTCTGCATGATTTCACTGACGATCCTGACTGCATCAGATTCTTCTTCTTCAAAACAGTTGACGATTTATTTTATCTTTTCAATATTTGCAGCATAGTAGAGAACAGCAGAGAGCCATGTTCCCCACCTACTCAAAACGGGCTGAGGAGGTAGCGGAATCTTGTGTGCCATTCCTTTGAACAATTGCACACGTGACCCTGCTTTGAGGATGATGTTTTTGACTACGTGATCGACATTTGGAAACAAGCTACGTATGTGCTTGGCAATTGTATGAGCTAAGCATGTCAAATGCAACATTTTAGGGAATAAAACTTTAAGTCACAAACAGAAGAACTTTCTCGTGTTTTACACCTTCTGGCCAAAGTACAGCAAGTGAAGATGTAAACAACTGAGCAATGAGTCTGCAGAAGGGGTTCGACCTGAAACGCAGCCTATTTCCATAGCTCCATAGTTGCTGCTGCAACCGCTGAGTTTCTCCAGCACTTTTGTCTGAGCAATAGTTGAGCTGTTTGACTTCTCCAATACTTCCGATGGCAACAAATACTCCTTTGACGGTTGACCTGCTTCCAGTGTACCGATGACTACATTGGCAACATATTACCCCACAGCACCGGTTGTCTCGTCTATTGAGATCCATATTTTGTTGCATGCAACTTCATTTCTGATTTTGTGCACAATAAATTGCTGTCAAAATAATTTTTCCGTAACGGTGACTCGCTTGGTATATGTTCCTCTGCGTATTTCTCTAAAAAACAGCTGAGAAATTTGCTACCCAATTTCCACAGTGGAATTCCAGCATCAATGAATGCCTTGCACAGATCACTTGAAAACTCAGATTTGCGACTGGAGCCAGCAGTAAATGTAGTGAGGAGACAAGCTTGGGTAATTTGCTTGGGTAGTCTACACCCCAGCGGTAACAACATTGACTTCTCTAATTTTAGATAGCCATTGCCTTGTCCCTCCTCCCGCTCCCCCTTCCCAGCTCTCCTTCTAGTCCTAATGTTCCCGCCTCTTCCTTTCTTTTTCCCACCCCTCCCCCCCACATCAGTCTGACGAACGGTCTCAACCCGAAATGTCACCTATTCCTTCTCTCCATAGATGCTGCCTCAACTGCTGAGTTTCTCCAGCATTTTTTGTCTACCTTCGATTTTGCCAGCATCTGCAGTTCTTTCTTAAATAGATCTTGGAGAAGACTGAATGAGCGGGCAACACACGAACGAATGAATGAATGAATGAATGACCGATGGTGGTGCCCCCGGTTTCAGCCTGGTGGTGGAAGTTTTCTTGTAATTTATACTATGATAACACGTCAATAATAACATTAATATTAACGTGTTAACATAGAAAATGTCATTGTAATCAATGGTACAACGAGAGAAAATAGCGCGACTTTTTAGCAAAATGGCAAATAAAGGCTGATTAAGTAGGTACTCAATCGTGAAAAAGGCATTATCCTGGTGAAATCATCAAAATAGGCATGAAAAGGCAATTATGGCATCATGGCAAAATCCTGGCTCTACTAATTACTATTCTTTATACCCAATTTCTGTTCCCTTCACAAAATCCTTGATACCTTTTGATTCCAGAAATGTAACTTTCTGCTCCTCAAATATACCCAAGCCAATGTCAGATTGGTCAAGGAAGTGAAGCAAGGTGTTTGCATGGAATGGTGGGAGAAAGGGAAGCAGAAAGACTGGCCCAAGTTCTTGCAGCAGAAGAGCAGCAAACTGTGAGCTTTATCAGGGGCGCTCATGGCAGCTGGCTTTCTCAGGAATAGATTCATCATTTGTGGCTTGAATGTGAGGACCGTGATTAAAATGTTTAGTTTTCTGATGACACCAAAACTGGCTATGCGATTGATGGTGAGAGAAAATGTTCTAAGTGACAGGAAGTTATTAACAGACTAAAAGCACAGAGTGCTGGAGGAACTCAGCATGTCAGGCAGCATCTGTGGAGCAAATGAACAGACAACATTCTAGGTCGGGACCCCTCTTGAGACAAATGCAGACATATACTGATGATCTCACTGATTTCCCAACTGATTTTTGACTAAGATTCCAGCATCTGCAGTTTCCCATGTCTCCATGATAGACTAGTTGGATGGTAATACAAATTGTAAAAAGAATTCAACTTGGAGAAGTGTGCAGGAAGTGGATTTGTAGAGGGAAAACAAGGTGAAGGAGCACATGAGGGATGGTAATAATTAAGAGACAGAGGTGGAGAAGGATCTGAAACACTGAGGTTGCACGGATAAGTTGTGTCGGGTATACAGGACCCCGCTGTGGAGGTGAGGAGTCTTTATTGGCTGCGGGAGGAAGAGGGTGTGAAGGGATTGTAAAGGAGGTATGGGGCGGCAAAAAGGGGCTTGAGATTGTGACCAGAATATGTGGATATTAACTGGGATAAAGTCTTGATTCAATATGTGAACAAACAAAGGTGGGAGTCAGATCGATCAGTCTGATTCGTAATTAGTGTATTTTACGTGATTTGCATTTTAAACCCGTTATCAGGCAAAACAGAGCAGGATTAAGAGGTAGCCAAGTCTGGCACCGGCTTGTTCCTGCATATCTCCTCTTCAATCTTCCATTGTCTGATCACCTCTGAACCTTCAGATTGTATCAATTAGGTTCTTCAAAACTCATTCTTAGTTAGAAAGTCTCTCATGATCATGAGTTTTTGTTCCTTAAAATGTCACCAAGAACATTTCTTCTGTTGTCTGGTGTTCGAAACCAGTAAATGATTCAAAGTTCGCATCCATTGTCAGAGTGAGGCCAAACCCTAATTGGAGGAACAGCATCTCATATTTTGTTTGGACAGTATACAACCCAGCAGTATGTGTATTGATGTTTCTAACTTCAAGTAACTCTTGCATTCCCTCTCTCTCCGGCCTTTCCCCACTGAAGTCATTGTCCTAGCTTCAAAGTCATCTTGTTGAGTTTCATTGTCTGTAATTTGTTTTCACCTAGCCCACAACCATCAATAACCTGTTTCCTTTAATCATCGTTACTTTTTTGCATATCTTTCATTCATCGATATAATTAAAAGCGTCATCTTGACCACTTCTTGTTTGGGCTTTATATTGATTTTAGAAAAAACGACACCGCATATGGCTGTGATTTTTGGCCATCTTACTCACAGTCCCCCTGCAGTGATCATGCCCCGAAGATATTTCCCATCGATTAAAAATAAAAGAGTTATTAGTGTTTAAAAAATCTTGAGATCCTGTCACCTGTCAATCACCACCATGAATGTAACGCTCCTTCTGGGGGTTGAGGGGCGTGGCTATAAAAGCCCAGATGCTGGACTGGGTCAGTCTCTCTGCAAGATTGCGAGGGAGAGGCCACGACTCATTCTGCTGTGGATCAACTCAACTCAAATCAACTCAAATCAACTCAACTGTAAGTGTGCAATGGTGAAAATGAAACTAGTTGTTTGGCCGGATGCCCTGCCTGTATTGGAAACTGAAATGTTTTATTTATTAGATCTGAGTGTGTTTAGTTCAAAAGTCCTGCTCATTTCGTGACTGTTAGTTTGCTTGTGAGTGTGAGTGTGTGTGTGTGGGCGGGTGAGTGTGTGTGTGTGTGTGTGTGTGTGTGTGATGTGTGTGTGTGTGTGTGTGTGTGTGTGTGTGTGTGTGTGTGTGTGTGTGTGTGTGTGTGTGTGTGTGTGTGTGTGTGTGTGTGTGTGTGCGTGGTGTATGTGTGTGGGTGATGCGTATGTGTGTGTGGTGTATGTGTATTTGTCTGTGTGTGGTGTGTGTGTGTGTGTGGTGTGTGTATGTGTGGTGGATGTGTGCGTGTGTGGTCTGTGTGTGTTTGTCTGTGTGTGTTTGTCTGTGTGTGGTGTGTGCAGGGCCGGATTTACATATAAGCTGGACAAGCTTAAACTTAGGGTCTCGAGATCTAGGGGGGCCTCGCAGAGCCGGATTTATCACTAGGCTTCATAGGCTGAAGCCTATGGCCTCGAAATCTAGGGGGCCTCTGGCCAAGACAGGACACCTGCCGTTCAACTCTGGGCGGGCCCCGCTCTCTATCTCTCTCTCTGTCTCCCCCCGTTATCCGCCGGGCTCCGCTCACTCCTCATCCGCTGGCACGGCCGGGGGCCTTGCACATGCGCACTACTATGGCCAGCATGTCCTTCCCCTACACATGCGCACTGCAACGGCCCGCACATCATCGGCTGCCCTGCGCATGCGCACTGCCATGGCAACTGGTCGATGCTGGGCACTTTCACCCTCGCTTTGAATTGTGGGAGATTTGGCCACCATTGCTGTCCGGTTGTTGCCTCGCTGCAACCGCTGAAAACCAACACAGAGTCACTCCCTGACCCTGGATCAGGAGTTACTCCTGGGTAACTCTGTCTTCTGGTTTCCTGGTCCTCCTTAAATATTCTAAATGGAATTTAAACTGGAGGTGGTCGAGAGCTGAACAATAACAGCCTATTGCATTTTATCTGTTTATTTATTGTGTATATATATATGGTCTTTGGTATATAAACACACTGAACTTTTATCTCCTGTTCTGTATTATGGTCACATATTCTGTTGTGCTGCAGCAAGCAAAAATTTCATTGTCCTATCTGGGACTAATGACAATAGTCTTGACTCTTGACTTAGACTTAAGCAAAAGAGGGTTCTTGCGGGGAAAAAAAGGTACCTTAAATTTAGTTGCCACTGGTTGGGTAACTATGGCAGGGTGAAGACTATTCCATGCTTTAATTGTGCGGGGGAACTCAGGATAGAAGAAATTGGGTGGCGTTTTGGGTAGAGACCCTTCTTTAGACTCCCTCTGGATTTAGTGTCTTTAGTTTGAGTTAAAGATACAGCGTGGAAACAGGCCCTTCAGACCGCTGGGTCCACGCTGACCACTGATCACCCGTACACTAGTTCTTTCCCACACAATAGCGGAGTAAGTCAAGAGTCAAGAGTGTTTTATTCTCTCACATCCCAGTTTGAACAATGAAATCCTTACTTGCAGCAGCACAACAGAATATGTAAACATAGTACTCTGTAAACAATGTTATAAACAAGAAAACAAAACGGTGTGTATTTTATATGAATATATAACTATATAAATATACCAGACCAAATTCAGACACGTTGGGTCTGCTCCCCCATCGCAGCTGTTACCTACCCGTAGCCCCCACGGGAGACGTGGTCTTCCAACTCAAGCGGCTCAGGAATCAGCAGTGCGGCTGTTTTTAAATGGCGTCTTTGAGGCGAGATGCGGGTGCCAGCAGCCGTTATGGTCGCTGGCCAGCAGGAGGCGATACAATGAGTGAGTGGGTGGGGGGGAGAAGGATTTGATTAAAAATGTGTAGATAAACACGACAAAATTTAATGAGGAGTGGATACTTGGAATGAAAAGTGAAATCTCTACCGAAATGGAAAAAATCAGGGCGTTTGTGGGTCGGATGTTGTCGTGGCAACGAATCAAAGGCTGGCACCCACAGGCTGGCAACCACAAGTCAGACAGAAAGCCAGCAGCCAGCCAGCAGACACACAGTTTTATATATATATATATATATATATATATATATATATAGATATATATATATGTATATATATCGATATAGATATAGATAGATATCGATATGTGTGTGTGTGTATAGATGTATATATATATAGATACATGTACACAGTACACACACACACACATACACACACACACACACACACACACACACACACACACACACACACACACACACACACACACACACACACACACACACACACACACACACACACAATTTCCCTCCTGGGATTAATAAAGTTCTATCTTATAGTATCGTGTGTGTAGGAAACAACTGCAGATGCTGGTTTAAACTGAAGATAGACACAAAAAGCTGGAGTAACTCAACAGGTCAGACAGAATCTCTGGACAAAAGGAAAATATTACGTTTTGGGTTGGGTCTGAAATAGGTTCCTGCACACCTTTGGAATGTGGAAGGTAACAAGAGCACCCGGAGAAAACCCATGCGATCTAAGGGAAAAATAGCAAACTCCATACAGACATGAGTCTGAAGAAGGGTTTCGGCCCGAAACGTTGCCTATCTCCTTCGCTCCATAGATGCTGCTGCACCCGCTGAGTTTCTCCAGCATTTTTGTGCACCCATATTCAGGATTAATTCCGGGTCTCTGGCACTTTTGGGCAGCAACTTTATGGCCAATGTACAGCCCCATAGTCTTGAACTTAATTAAAATGACAAGTGTAGCATTTCCTGCGGTTGCAAGGGAAAGTGCCAGGAGAGGGGGTGGTTTGGGTGGGAAGGGACGAATTGACCAGGGAGTTACGGAGGGAGCGATCTCTGCGGAAAGCCAACAGGGGAGGAGATGGGAAGATGTGGCCAGTGGTGGGATCCCATTGGTAGACAAAAAAGCTGGAGAAAATCAGCGGGTAAGGCAGCATCTGTGGAGCGAAGGAATAGGTGACATTTCGGAACGAGACCCTTCTTCAGATTGATGTCAGGGGGGGTGACATGAAAAAGAAAGGAAGAGGCAGAGACAGTAGGCTGTGGGAGAGCTGGGAATGGGAGGGGAAGGAGAGAGAAAGCAAGGACTACCTGAGATTAGAGAAGCCAATGTTCATACCGCTGGGGTGTAAACTACCCAAGCAAATATGAGGTGCTGCTCCTCCATTATGCGGTGGGCCTCACTCTGGCCATGGAGGAGGCCCAGGACAGAAAGATCAGATTCGGCATGGGAGG
>NC_073390.1:1082500-1087500 GCF_028641065.1 Leucoraja erinaceus
CAGCTGGGGTGGATACTAACATATTCAAATCTTATTTCACCAGGGCTGCAGCTACATCGGCAGCTATGGAGTTGGATGTACCAATGAACCAAATCCTCGAGACAGCAGGATGGATTAGGGGAAAATGTTCCAACTATTCTACCACAAACCAGTAGTTAAACTGGAACTTTGCAGAGCCAATTTTAAGTTCTGTAATATAATTTCACCCCATAAATAGGGGCTACAATTTGTTGTTAACAATTTATGATGGATTTCAATGTTGGATTCATGTCTAAACATGTTAACACAATTCCTCCCACAGTCAATTAAGGCAGATGTGATGTATGTACTCGTTTCCACGGCATGAAATCACAGCTTTGAAATCTTCACCTAGTCACTCACGTGACTCCGAAGTAAAATAGTAAATAAGTAAATAGTAAATAGTAAAATAAAAAGTAAAATTAAACGAGAACTTACCAGTTCGAAGTTTGATCGTTATTTTATGAGGAGTACGTTGAGGGAATACGTGCCCTCCGCTCCCACCCTTGATCATACACTCAACTGGTATTTTCTTCTCTAATCTTACTATGTTCAGTCATTACAGATATCTGTGATTTCACACCGCATGCGTCCTGGCAGGGTTCTTCACGTATTCCCTCAACGTACTTCTTATAAAATAACGATCAAACTTCGAACTGGTAAGTTCTCGTTTAATCTTACTATTCTCTATCCATGTCAATACCCTACCCCCAATGCCATGTGCTTTAATTTTGTCCACTAATCTCCTGTGGGACCTTATCAAAGGATTTCTGAAAGTCCAGATATACTACATCTACTGGCTCTCCTTCATCCATTATTCTTATCCCAGCCTCAAAAAATTCCAGAAGATTAGCCAAGTAGGATTTTCCCTTCATAAATCTATGCTGACTCGGACCAATCCTTTTACTGCTATCCAAATGCCCCATTATTACCTCTTTAATAATTGACTCCAGCATCTTCCCCACCACCGATGTCAGGCTAACTGGTCTGTAATTCCCCGTTTTCTCTCTCGCTCTTAAAAAGTGGGATTGCATTAGTTATCCTCCAGTCCACAGGAACTGAATCTGAATCTATAGGACATTGGAAAATTATCATCAATGTGTCCACGATTTCTAGAGCCACCACCTTAGGTACCCTGGGATGCAGACCATTAGGTCCAGGGGATTTATCAGCCTCCAGACCTATCAGTCTACCCAATACTATTTCTCGCCTAATGCAAATTTCTTTCAGTTCCTCTGCCTCTCTAGATCGTCTGTCCTCTAGTACATCTGGGACATTGTTTGTGTCTTCCTTAGTGAAGACAGAACCAAAGTACCTGTTGAAATCTTCTGCTATTTCCTTATTCCCATAATAATTTCACCCGTGTCTGCCTTCAAGGGACCCACATTTGTCTTTACTAATCTTTTTGTCTTAACATACCTAAAGAAGCTTTCACTATCCTTCTTTATATTCTTTGCCAGTTTACCGTCGTACTTCAACTTTTCACCCCGTATTGCCCTTTTTATTACCTTCTGTTGTCCTTTGAAAGTTTCCCAATCTTCTGGCTTCCGGCTACTCTTTGCTATGTTATAGACCTTTTCTTTTAGTTTCATTCCATCCCAAACTTGTCAGCCACGGTTGCCTCTTACTCCGCTTAGAATCTTTCTTCCTCTTTGGAATGAAATGATCCTGCATCTTCTGGATTACGCCCAGAAATTCCTGCCATTGCTGTTCCACGTTCATTCCTGCTAGGATCCTTTTTCAGTCGACTTGGCCAGCTCCCCTCTCATGCCTTCATAGTCCCCTTTGTTCAACTGCATCGCTGGCACTTCTGATTTAACCTTCT
The DNA here is from genome assembly GCF_028641065.1 of Leucoraja erinaceus. Classification (NCBI taxonomy): domain Eukaryota; kingdom Metazoa; phylum Chordata; class Chondrichthyes; order Rajiformes; family Rajidae; genus Leucoraja; species Leucoraja erinaceus. The sequence goes on from NC_073390.1 coordinate 1,084,344, forward strand.
CTCTCTCTCAAATTGCAGATTAAAACTGATCATATTATGGTCACTACATCCTCGCAGTTCCTTTACCTTGAGTTCCCTTATTAAATCTGGTTCATTAGACAACACCAAATCCAGAATTGCCTTCTCTCTGGCAGGCTCCAGAACAAGCTGCTCTAAGAATCCATCTAGGAGGCATTCTACAAACCCTTTCTTGGGGTCCAGAACCAATCTGATTTTCCCAGTCTACCTGCATCACCACAGTGGCATTCCTATACCCCCCCCCCTCCACCACCACCACCACCACCCCCCACACTAAAACATACATCATATGTAAACACAGTGGACGTTATTTACCTCGAATTTCAGAAAGCCTTTGATAAAGTATTGTACATAAGTACTGCACATAAGAAGATACTAGCATGGATAGCAGGTTGGCTGGATGGCAGAAGGCAAAAGAGTGGCAATAAAGGGGCTTTTTCTGGTTGGCTGCTGGAAACTTGTGATGTTCTGCAGGGGTTGGTGCTGGGACACTAGTCTTCACTGTATATTAATGAATTGGATAGGGAAATTGAAGCCAGGTTTATGGATGATACAAAGATAGGTGGAAGGGTAGGTAGTGTAGAGAAAGCAGGGACTCTGCAGAAGGACTTCGACAGGTTGAGAGAGTGGACAGAGAAGTGGCAGATTGAATACAGCGTGGCAATGTAGAGCAAAGTCATGCATTTTGAAAGCTTGAATAAAGGCGTAGTCTATTTTCTAAATGAGGAGATTCAGAAATCGGAAGTGGAAAGGGACTTGGGGATGATGAAGTTAGCGTACGATGAGCTTTTGACGGCACTGGGCCTGTACTCGCAGAAGTTTAGAAGGATGAGGGGTGCATCATTGAAACTTACTGAATACTGAAATGCCTGGATAGAGTGGATGTGGAGAGGATTTGCACTAGTTGGAGAGTCTAGGACCAAAGGGCACAGCCTCAGAATAAATGGACATACATATAGAAAGGAGATGAGGAGGAATTTCTTTAGTCAGAGGGTGGTGAATTTGTGGAATTCATTGCCACAGGTGGCTGTGTAGAGGCCAAGTCATTGGGAATTTTTAAGGCAGAGATTGACAGATTCTTGATTAGTAAGGTTGTCAAAGGTTATGGGGAGAAGACAGGAAAATGGATTTGAGAGAAACATAGAAATATAGAAAATAGGTGCAGGAGTAGGCCATTTGGCCCTTCGAGCCATCACCGCCATTCATTGTGATCATGGCTGATCGTCCCCAATCAATAACCCGTTATATCATCCATGATTGAACGGCAGAGTAGACTCAATGGGCTAACTGACCTAATTCTGCTCCTGTGACTTAAGACAGGGCTTATTAGGGACAGTCAGCACACTTTTATATGTGGGAGATTGTGTCTCACAAATCTGATTATATTTTTTGAAAATCTAACCAAAAAGATGGATGAGGGCAGAGCTGTAAGCATCGGATATATGGATTTCAGCAAGGCATTCAACAAGGTGCCACATGTAGGCTGCTCTGCAAGGTCTGATCGCATGGGATCCAATGACAGCTAGCCGACTGCATAGAAAATTGGCTTCATGGAAGGAAGCAGCATGGATGGTGGAAGATTGTTGTTTGGACTGAAGGCCTGTGGTGTAGATTAATGTTCAGTGTTGTTTGCTATCTACATCAATGACTTGGATGAGAACGTACAAGTTTGCAGATGACACTAAAATGAGTGGTATTGTAGATAGTGAAGATGGTGATCACAAATTGCAACAGGAGCTTGATCGGCTGAGCAGGTGGGTTGAGGAATGGTGAATCGAGTTATATATAGAGAAGTGTGAGATGTTGCATTTCGAGAAGTCTAACCAGAGCAGGATCCATCCATTGAATGGCAGAGCTCTGGGGAGTGTTGTAGAGCGAGGGATCTAGGAGCACAGGTCTATAATTCCTTGAAGGTGGCATCATAGGGTGGTCAAGAAGGCTTTTGGCACATTGGTCTTAATTGGTCAGTATTGAGTATAGAGGTTGGGAGGTTATGTCACAGATGCACAAGACATTGGTGAGACCACATTTAGAGTGTCCAGTTTTGGTCACACTGTCCTGAAAGATGTTGTTCTCTAGAAAGATGTTGTATACAAAATCATGAGAGGAATAGATCGGGTCGATGCACAGAGTCTTTTACCCAGAGTAGGTGAATCAATGTCCAGAGGACATAGGTTCAAGGTGAAGGGGAAAAGATTTTATAGGAATCCGAGGGGTAACTTTTTCACACAGTGGGTGGTGGGTGTATGGAACAAGCTGCTAGAGGCAGTAGTTGAGGCTGGAACTATCCCACCGTTTAAGAAACAGTAGGACAAGTACATGGATAGGACAGATTTGGAGGGTTAAGGACCATGCACAGGCAAGTGGGACTAGGGCAGCTGGGACATTGTTGGCCGGTGTGGGTGAGTTGGGCCAAAGGGCCTGTTTCCACACTGTATCCCCAACACCCCAACACCCCAACACCCACAACACACACACACCACACACACCACACACACACACCAACACACCAGTACACACACACCCCACACACCCACACACCACACACCCCAACACCCCAACACACCAACACCCACACACCCCAACACACACACAACACCAACACACCAACACACACAACACACCCCAACACCCACACCCCACACACACCACACACCAACACACCAAACACACAACACACCCACACACCCACCACACCCAACACCACAACACACACACCCCACACCCAGTACCCACAACACCCAACACCCCAACACCCACACACACACCCCACACACCACCAACACCCCACACACCCCACACACACACCCACACACACACACACACAAACACACCAACACACACACACACACCCACACCCCAACACACACACACACACAAACACACCCCAACACACACACAACACACACACACACACCCACACACCACAACACCCACACCCCACACCCCACACACACAACACACACACCACACACACACACACACACACACCACCACACACACACACACACCACACACACACACACCCCACACACACACACCCACACACACACACACACACACACACACACACACACACCACACACACACACACACACACACACACACACACACACACACACACACACACACACACACA